>NW_010525625.1:37360-55604 GCF_000687285.1 Phaethon lepturus | reverse complement strand
TGCTGAAAACTTCACTCTGCCTCCTGACCTGAGCCCTGCTTAGCTGCTGCGAGCCGACAGGAGCCCGCAGCATGTCTGTCAGCCGGAAGGTGACGGAAGAGATAACTAAGCATAGCGGTGTCTCTTGTAGGTGGTACAGGTGGGGATGAGCCGTTGTCTCCCATGGCCGTGGGGAGCTGCCAGGCTGCTGTAGCAGACCTCTGGGAGAACGAGTTCAGCCTTTGTTGCCGCTCGTGGTTGCAAGCAACTGATCTCTCTGTGGAAGTGCCATAAATGAAGAAGAGTAATTTTGCGATTAAAAATACTAAAATCTTCCATATGGAAGAAAGAGGATTTTTTGGTTTTAATTGCTATTTATTTTTCTCTTTGTGCCCTAAATATACATAGCACTGTCCAGCTGGCTGAACCACAGAGCAGAATGAAATATCTGCCCCATCTATAAAGGCACAAACCTATAAAGTGCAGATCACAGACTGAAGTCTCAAATCTTTGCTCTGTTCACATATATGGAAGTTTTACCATTGGCTTCCATGAGACTAGAACCAGGATTTGGCTTATGTGAAAGGAGCATTAGCCAAATGAGCACAAGCCCATGAGTCAGATGATCTGGGTAGATTCCCGCTGTTACCACTGTTTGGCCAATTTCTTCACTGTTCTCTGCCTCAGTTTCCCCTATTTATCAGTGCATTATAGAATGAGGATGTCTCAATTATTAAGTTAATTAAATTAATAAAACTCAACTTACATCTACTACTGTTTTTGTGAGACACTTTTCAAACATCTCTTAATGGCAGCAAAAGTGCACCTCTAAAACATGTTCGTGTCATAAGGATTATCAGCTCTGTCCTTGAGTCTGGCTTTCTGCTCATTCCCAACAGTTGAGGTTACAAAAGGACTGTGGCATCATTTAAACCGTAGGTGTTCAGGTACAAAGAATCCACAGCCACTGCTTTGAGTAGGTGTCTGATTTTTCTAGAAAAGGGATGTAAGAGCAAGGAGCTTTTCCATTTCCCCCATGGATTGTAGGTTGGTTTTGAGAGGTGTCCAGCTACAGAAGCTCTGCAGACACAGCTCCAAATAACACGGGGTCACCACTGCAGGGGTATTTCTGTGGTTAGTGCAGGCACCGTCGTGACCATCTAAGGACTTAAATGCACATGCATGGCTTACTAGATAAAGCAAAGTGGGAGAAGCCACTCAGTGGATATAACTTGCTGTTATTTTTGGATGATTCCAGCTTCTCTCTCAAGCGCCATCTTTGTGCTTAGTGGATGGTTTATCTGACTGTATTGCTGTGGTGAGAGTGTGATGCATAGGACAGCATAGTTTGTGTTAATAATAATTAATAAGAAGGTGGTACAGTAGCAATTGTTGTTCCTTGATGCAAGCACAGCATCTCTACTGTTAATATAGAAGGGTTTGTTCTGGACTCCAGAGGCTTTGTGTCACTTTTCAAAAGCTTTATTTTCTTGGATTTTTTAGCTTTATTATTTCAAGATCTCAAGGTCTCCTGCCAGGCTTAAATTATCTTTTTTATATTTATTTGGCTTCCCATTGAAACCATCCATTCATCCAGTTTCCATAAACCCCCTAATAACTGTTTTAAAGTTTTTGTTCTTGGCTCTTTCCAAACCTATAAATACTGGTTTGAAAACCCAAGCTGAATTCTGTGCAAATAATCCTCTCTACCACCCCTTCTCCTCTGGTTGTAAGAGGGGCCTTCAATGTTTTCCTTCCCAGCACTTGTTAGTTATCAGTGGTCCATATGTCTCTTGTTTGGGGGTATAAAAGGTAGTTGTGGCATATGAGCAACCTGACAGACGATGTCTCAGGGACATGATGGTTGCGATAACAAAGGGAAATAGCAGCAGGTATATTAGTTAAAACACAGTTGCACTCTAAACATGTCTTGTCTTCCTGCCTTAGTGTAATTCCATACTTGGTATATGCGTGTCCCGAGTGAGCACCCCTGAGCAGGTGGTTGTGCTTGCCAACAGCTCTCAGCTTCTGTGTGGCAATCACAAACCAAGCACGACCCTTGCCAGTGAGTGCTGCCAATGCATGGGGAAAGCCCTGAGAGACTCACTTGCCCTATGAGATCTTCTAGCTTGTGAAATATTCCAGTGTTCTGGTGAGAGGAGAAAGCATAGCCATGTCCCGGGGGGCCTGACCCCATGCAGTGTAGCTTGAGAGACTGTGGAGGATGAAGCAGTAGAGAAGTTCCAGCAGAATATCAGTGCCTTGGGGAAGACATGGTTGCTTAAAGATCTGGCTTTCGGATGAGAAGCCAGCCCTGATATCTTTTTCTTGAGGGTAAGACTTGCCACTGATATCTAAGATAACGTCTGCTTGTTATGGGAAAGTTTTGTTCTTCTTATCAAAAAGCAGATCCTTTTATGCAAAGCTAATCCCTAGGAAGTTTCTCACTGCACTTGTGGCAGTGGTGGTGTGGAGCTGAATCAGGATGCAGAGAACTCGCATAGACTTTGTGCCAAGCCGGTCAGGAGAGGATGGGCTTCAGTCTCTTGTTTTCTCTGTGTTGTGTTGGCTTTTCTTTGCCTTGTGTAGGTGTTGGGATGCTGGGTCCTGATGGCAGTGGAATTGCCTTGTCCCAGCTTGTGCAGCCACGGACACTAGATGTATGGCAGCTAACCAGAGGCAGCTTTTCACTTAACAAGTGCCTAAAGTGAAGTTAATCCAGGGCCAAATGTCCATCTCATGTCCATGCTCAAACCAACTGGTGTCACAAGCAGGAGGCCAGACCTAGAGCTCCTGAACTCAATGGAAAAAAATCTGTATGTCTTCAGAAGCTTTGGACCCTCATCAGAGACAAAAGCAAATCTTACAATATACTTTTTCTAACTAGAGACACTGAGTGGGGCCTCTGGCCAACATCTGAAAAACCGGGACCTAAAATTAGGCCCCTAAAATACCGAGGGCAGTGAGTGGTTCCAACTGATACCAAGTTAGGAAAAAGGGCCCGAAATAAACAGATTCCTCAGTAACCAAGATCCTGTTTTTGAGACAAGTGTTCATTCTCACAAATCAAAACAACAAGAAACCAAAAAGAAAAAAGAATGAAAACATCAAATCAAATCCCAGCAACCCGATGATATTATCAGCCAAAGCATGTCTTACTAGAATGTTTTCCAAAATTCCTCAGGGAGTACCAGTGAGCCATGAAGAGGATATTGCTCTTTTCTGAAGTATTAGATTGGGGTTTTTTTTTTTAATACACCACATTTATTCATGTGACAAATCTGTTCTTCTGTTAGGTCATGTATCTGCAGAAGGGTTATGCTATAAGATATATATATTTTTTTAAAAGCATTATTCTTGTAATCTTTTTGGCTTTGTGATGGACAGTATGATTATTTATCTCATTGGACAGGTAAAGTGAGGAAGCAATTAACAGCAATAAATACACTGTCAAGAGGATCAGATTGATGTCTAGGGACTGTCTTGCTTTGATAGGTATGTGACCACATTGCTCGGTGGATCTTGTTCCTTGGATTAAATTGTTGGGAGTACTGAAATAAGAATGTCAGAAAATATTAATAGGAATGACAGCAATCCTGAGAGCATCTCCAATTTCTTTAGAAATAGTACTTGGATCTGATTTTCAGCCCTCTTCTAAGTTTGTCGTGCTGTTCCTTTCTGCATATGATGTAAGTGGCCATGATGTTCCATTTTATATTACTTTTATGTCTCAATTAGGAACATCTCCTTTATCATTTCAGGATGAATGCTTAAGCAATAAGGCATAGGAAGTCTTACAAGATTATTAGCTCTTTTTTATTGTATACACAATTGTTACAGTGGCTTGAGCATCTCTTATGTATTTATTGTTGTACTGAAATTGCGGTATTATCCCAGCACTCTACTTGCCAGTCGAGATCTCATTGTATAGTTGCACAACCAGAAGACAGTTTCTGATACAGGAAATCATGTACCTTCTTGACTCTACACAAAGGGAGAGAGGACTCATACCAGCCTGAACTCTGTAGTTCACCAAAGTGTGTGTAATAGTGCAGGCTGCTTTGGGCATCAACCAGTTTTGTGGTTTGTATCTGCAGAGAACTTAGGAGGGTAAGTGTGATTCCTGGCTTAGTTCTCATGCTTTTAATGCAGGATGAATAAGTAATATCTCTAAGAACATGCACCTTGAAATCCGTGTGCGAGGAGGCATGCAGAGGGCATCCATGCCGCGAAGAGAAAAGGTGTGTGTCTGGGGCTGGTCGGTACCAGAAGTACAAAGTCTTCTCAGTGCTGCACAATCTCAGTTCTAACCAACTTTATTTCTGTTCTTTTTTCCTATTCCGACCATGTGAGTTCCCGCTGGGTACTGCACCACCAGACTGCCCTGGCAGCTGTAGATGGGGCAGATGAGAGAGAGCAAAGAAAACAGAGTTAAAGGGCTCCCGGGGCCAGGAGAACTGCTATGCAAGGCAACAGAGAGTCTGATCATCCTTACGAAATGCAGCAGGAGCTTCCTTTTTTGACAAGGCAACTGAACAAGGGCTGGGTTTCTCCCCACACTGCAGTCCCTAATGTTGTGTGTCCTCTCTCTGTAACTAGAGAATTCACTGGTCCCTG
The DNA here is from genome assembly GCF_000687285.1 of Phaethon lepturus. Lineage (NCBI taxonomy): Eukaryota > Metazoa > Chordata > Aves > Phaethontiformes > Phaethontidae > Phaethon > Phaethon lepturus. The sequence goes on along the minus strand of NW_010525625.1, from coordinate 51,008 downwards.
TACCTGGAGAAAGGAAAGAAGCTAAAGCTTCCAGAAACCCTACTGGCAACTTGCTTTGTAGTCGAATTTAGAGGGAGGTGGTCAGAAACTAGAAAGACTGGCACAGCTGCAAAACCCTAGATAGACCCTGATGCAGGAAAAGGGCTTTTTGCAATGCTCCACATAGTAGAGCCTTTTTTATTTCAAGTTCAAGTGCAGTCACGGTGGCAACAGTGACTTGTTCTGTCCAGTGTCAGTTTATGATGGAATATAAATGCCGTTTTAAAAATACATATCAGGTTTAAATGCAGCTTAAAATGTCAGCATATTACTCTGTGGTCTTGCAACAGTAGTGTTCTAATAAAATCACAGCCCTTGAGCTTCTGGAAGACAACACAGAGAATGATACTCCTCTGGTACTGTAAGTTATATTTTCCCTTTACAGCTCTGGCAGATTTCTTGAAAGTTCAGTGACATCCAGTCAAAAACAATCTTAAATAAACTGAACTCTGCCTAGTAAGGAATCCTGATGTTACCTATGTTTGGATCTTCCTCCCTCTACTTCTGACAGAATGCTTTGATGATTGAAGGGTTTTTTCATGTGTGTGTGTGGCGAGAGGCGTCACATTCCTCTCCTCCAGCCCCACTCGATAAGCATGCTGCAGCCGTTTATTAGTAAGGAGATATTTCTACTCCAAAGATCAACACAGGCAACCAAGGCACTGTACGCGTAGCTCATCTACCATGTGGGGTAGCGCACTCCATCTGTCTCCATGCTGGAAGTTCTTGTGGTGCCTCCATGCCATTCACAGTACATACTTGTGGCTACCACCTCTCCCACAGACCCTTCCCACGAGCCTGCCAACAACATTGAAGCAGTAAAACAGTTGTGTCACTCTTCAGTGGCCTGCTGCAGGCATCCGTGTGAGTCCAGAGTCTGGCATGTGTGGGTCCTGCTCACAGCCGCCGTAGGCTTTGCAGAAGGGTACTGAAGATGACCAGATGAACAGAATGGTTCCTTTTTGAGGGCCGATGGGACAGGATGTGACCCTTTAACCTGGGAAAGAGTCACTGAATGTGGCGGTATGATAGAGGCTAACAGAATTACGGAGTGTGGCACCATGGCTATTAACCACTGCCTCTGCCCAGCCTTGAAAATCAAAAGTTCCCTTTCTCTCTGCTTACTCGTATCTCTGCAGCTTCTGCCATCTACACCTTCTTCCCTCTCAGCTGGCAGCAGCTGTCTTCCTCCAAATAAGCAGGCAGCTATCTGATGATGTTGGTCAAGTCTTAGAACAGTTTACAACCCTCCTTGACTATAGTAACTCTCTCTGTAAATGTTATGTGCTGTCTCCTGCTCTCCTTTCCCCATCTGCTTCAAAAAAGGGTGAGAATTTTCCACAGTGTGGATTTGTTGCCTGTCTGTCTCTCATTCCCTGCCCTGAAAACTTTGCTTGTCATCAGTGATGCGCAATGTGCGCTCCAGTGTCCATCTGGAATGAGCTGCCTTCAGAACCTGGATAAGCTTGGACTGGAGAGTTAATGTTAACTGAGATGAAGGTTTTTCTATCCATGGGCCATCTGAAGTCATGGAGAGTCCAGTACAAATGCTCTTTTGGTTCCTTGGGTCAGACTCCTCACAGGAAAGGAAGGAACACCGAAAACCAGAAACTAAACCTTCCGTCTTTCACTGCAGGTTGCTGGAAAATGAGCTCTTTCTTGCCATCTGGTTATAAGTAGTCAAATGTGCAAGTAGTGTAAATCAGAAAAATCAACTCTCATGTGAGATTGATATTGCAGCTTCACAAATTAGATTTCTTACAATTTCCTTGGTTTCCTAGCAAGAGAAGTGGGGGGTTCTTTCTATTTATGTTTATGTATTAAAAATTGATGCCTCTGTTTTAGCCTAACACAAGATAACAGGTGCTGACTTAGCAAAACGTGCACATTATTAGTGGAGATCAACTTGGGATCTCATGGTCTGATGTTCTAGGAGTCTATTAAGTCTTCAGAAATTTCTTTCCATCTTTTGTACAAGCAGTTTCTTATTGACATTCAAGCAAGTGCTGTTGTGAGGTTTCCAGAGACATAACTTGTTGGAGTCGGTTTGGTTCTTTCTTTGTGTGGTGTATGAAAATTAAATACAGAAGGAGCTGGGTTAAATTTTTCAAATCTTAAAGCTGATTAATATGAAAATAAGTAAGTTTGTTTTCACAGAGGAAGGGCAAGAGTATTTTAAATCTTTGCAGAAAACTTAGCATTATATCAAAAATTTGGAACTTGCATTTCTTTTCCATCAAAAATAATCACATTTTGAGGAAGTTATCAAAATTATTAGGCTACTAAAAATCCTGTCAGCCTTTTCAATAATAGGGATATTTGCCTGCCACAGCTGATTCCAATTTAACTTCCAATTTACTTTTTCCCTTTAGTTGCTTTAAACATTCTTTCATTCTTGGACTCATTCTCTCAGACTTGACTTTTATGTCAACCCCAGTTTATCCTGAGATTGCAGCATTTCTTTGTATAACACCACTTCATTTAAACGATTTGGAGTGCATCACTGAGGGAGTGCCACACTTGAAGGATTTGTGCCAACTAAGATATGTAGTGACTCTCTCTAAAAGAATTTATTTAACTTTGTTCAAAACATAAAAAAATAAGTCTTTTTCTGCCCCTGGCATGATTATGGACTAAGCATCAATGTTCTTCTGTGAAGGTAACAGACCCAGTGTTGAATAGTCAGGCTTCAGTAGATCTATGCTGATTCACTGTCTGAAGATCTGAGCAAATTCAAAGTGATGTGGCATTCAGAGTTGGAGCGGGAACCTTAAATCAGAGGTCTTTTCCATCTGTAACATGTAGGTATGGCAAGGAGGTTATCCATTGGAAGGCACACCTGGTATCGTAAAAAGACAAGTGCAGGTCAGTTCCTCTGTCTTGTGGGTGCTGTAGTTAGAGCTCCTGTCTTCTGGATCCAGATGAGTCAGGATGGCTGCTTCTGACCCTGAAGAAAGGGAATGCCGTGTTTCCTTCCTTTCTTCAGGGGCCTTGTCTCCATCATCATCAGCAAGGAAATACTGTCCCTTTGTCAGACAGAAAAGGCAAGTCACCACATCAGCTTTTCAGCCTGGAACCAGTCCTGGAACTGGGGAGGCTCAGCCTCTGGTAAACCGGGAAGCACAAGCCATGCCTTCGGGGCTCCCGAACGAGGTGGCAGCCAGCATGCCAGTTTCAGACACTTCCCTGGCTTTCTGCTTGCTCTCTGCCACGTGCGCGATGTCTCTAATGTAACGCTCGCGTCCTGTATGTATTACCGTCTGTCTGTACGCGTAGGTACCCAGACGTGCATTTGCCTTCCGGAATTTAACGCGTTCCCACGTGCTGTCTGCCCGGCGCACTCCAGGCCTGCGGGGATGTAACACAGCTCAGCTTAGTCTGCGATGCAGGAAGGTTAAACTGAAGCAGGTTATCCCGTTGTAAACTACGAATGCACGAACAAGAAATACCATAGTAATCTTAATGTATCTTAATCTTAAACTTGACTATGCCCGACTCTGTTGACTCTAAGGCTGTGGGACAGGAGAGGGTCTTTCTGTTCTGTTTACACAGCTTCTGGCATGGCAGGGCTGTGACTTGTGTTTGGGACCACAGTGAGTGATAATTTAATCCTGTGTTTTGCTTAAAACTGCAGCCCATCTCAGCTCAGGTGCATAATTCTCTGAGACTCAGAAACTGGGGATAAGAAAATATCTCGCGGTCCAGCTTCCCTGGATTTCATGAGTCCCTGCAATCCTGATTACATGGGGCTTCCTACCTTGCTGGTACACCACTTCAGGTATTAAGGCTTTTCCGAGGTGCACGTGGCCATGGACAAACAGACTGACAAACAGGTGCAATGGACCATCTTAATTCCCCTGCCATGGGGGTGGAACAGAGCTTAGCTTCTACTGGCCACCTTGCTCTTCTTCTGCATGTCATACAAGCAAGATTGGCTTATCACCTTCATCTTTCTGCGCAGAGAAGTAAAATCTATGCTGCCTATTAAAGCCCTTGTCCTTTAATGGAGGCTGAGGGACCTATTCTGCCCTGCAAGTAATATTCCTATGGAATACAGGAACAGTAGTGTAAAGTATAAGCCATAAAAAAGTCCATAATCAGATGTTGATCCTACATGGTGGCCATGGGCTAGGGCTTGCCAGATGTATGCATGGCAAAGAGGGAGCACAGTGATAGCAATTAATTTCTCGCCTCAGGGTGGAATAGCAGACTTCCAGTCACACGTATGCAGAGACAACCCCTTTTCCAAAAGCCAGCGTGCTCATGTTACACGGTGTTCAAAAGTCCTTGCTGTTCCCAGAATATTTCCTTAGCTCGTTTGTCCAGTGAGGGGCACACGGGAAAGCAATTACTGCGGCAAAGGTGGAAAATGGAGGTAACGGTTCAATCTAATCACCACTCCACCGTGGAGAAAGCGACATCTCTCCTAACCATAGAAGAGGTGTTTAGTGCTCCAGCTCAAGGCAAATATTTCCTCATCAGTCAGCAGCAGTTAGGCGGGATGTGCCAAAGCCCGTCAGGTCTTGCAGCATGAGGAAAACAAGAGCTGCATGGAACTGTCATCAGCAATAGGAGTCCCAGAGTTTAGACTCAGCTCTTCTCACTGCACTAAAACAGATGACAGGCCACATTAAACAGCCACAGAGATTAAAGTTCAACAGACTTGAGTGCAGAGCTAGTGCCTGGTTGTTGAATTTAACTTTTTGAAGATCATAAATGACATTTGCACCTTTCTTGCTAGAGCCTAGAAGACCTCAACAAGGAATCCCTTCCAGGGGCAGGTGTGGCTGGTGCAGAGGGTCCCTTCTGAAGCCCTGGTGGATGAGGTTCCTCTACAGCTGTAGCTGCACTGAGCCGCTAACTCAGCACAAAGAGGGACAGCCTTCCATAACGCACTTTCTCTTGGGACGAGCCCTTGTTCCTGTGGAATCGAGGACCAAGCTGGATTTTATGCCTACCAAAGTCTGCGTCTAGCTGACAGAAGGGAAATAAACCAGGCCAGCCTGATCTCACTCAGATCAGCTCTACCTCAGTCAGACTTGCTGTGTTGATTCTCATGATGTTATTCCCTCATCGCACTGAGGTCAGGACACTGCATGCTGGCTTTATGTCCTGAACAGGCATGACAATTATTTTCCTTTAAGTGCTTGTGTTTGGAAAGCATTACCAGGTGGCAAGAGGAGTTCCTTAAGAGACATAGAGTTTCTTAGGCTGCTGTAGCCTGAAAGTGTTTTAACAAGATAAATGTTTTGATGGCTCCAACATTCTAGAGTTGAACTATGATCAAACTCTTACCCCAGTTCCAATGGTGGGGATCTTGTATATCACTGGAATTACATTCGTTCAACTAATGTAATGAATAAAGTGCATGCACAGTGAGAGTCTGGGTTCAGATCTCAGAATAAAGCTACTGACCTCCATTGCTCCATTACTTTAAGTATAGTATAGCTTTTGCCTTCAGAAATGTAGGTCTGAAGGTTTATCAAATCTTGCTTGCACTGTTGTAGATAATTGCATCAGTTCATACTGTTTATGAACGGATCAGAACCCAAAGCAGAGCTTTGCTTAGACCGGTGTCCTGCGTGTTGAACTGTGTTTCTGCTGGCCAGCAGCAGTTAGGTTCTTTACTTTCTCTGTGTATCAAATCCAAGAGGTGGTATTTTATGCGTGAATAAATTGCAACTTAAGTCCAATTTATGACTAAAAACTTTGATGTAGAAGTTGCTGAAAGAAAACCATCCAAGTGAGCCTTCAGGAAACTTCAGGATAAAGCATTGCTTTTCTGTGTATCGACCTATAGATTTATGTCCACTGATGCCAAACTGCACTCGCATATAATGACTTTTCAGCATGGATACTATATACTGGCTGTTGGTACCTCATATGCAATTTTCTCAGAGATGTTCTAATTTTTGAGGGCCTAAGAAATGATTAAAGATATCTCAATAATTACAAAGGAATTGTACAAGGAGCAATAAAATATGTCAGTTAGATACTTGCAATATTGAATGTCAAGTCACATACTTTTGTTTAATGAAATCAGTTTCCAGTAGAGTTCATAAGATCATCAATGACCTAAACAGTGCACCTGACAGCTTGCCTGCCATCTTGAGCTGTAAATCTGGGTAACTAATGGTTTATCGAAGAAGAAAAGGTCAATAAACGCAGAAATGTGTGGAGAATCTAATCTTTCCCTGGCACTTGTTATTCCTCCCTTTTCACTCTCCTTTCATTTTATAATCTGTCACATTAAACTAGTCATGCTTGGCAAGACCCTGATCAGGACAGGTTTTTGATAAAGCTGCATCCGTTCTTGCTACACAGCATCAGATGGACAAAGGCAATACGTGACTGCAGATCTGGGAACACGCAAGGGGAAAGCTTTGTTCTGGAAATGCAATTTAAGAAGTGATAAATACATGTAATACATTAGATTTGAGAAAGAGGTGGGAGAGACTGCAGAAGTCACTCATCTCTTCACGCACAATTAAAAAGGTTTTTGATGTGTCTGGTTTTGTTTTGAATAAAACTGCTACTGTTGAGAACAGAAATGTCTTGGGCTTCTGAGCAACAGACCTGATAGTCTTTCCATCCACCAGTACATTTTTTCCCTGTAGTGTACTTAACACTTCGCCCAGTCCAGAAAGAAATGACTCAGTCAAAAGGACTTCCTCCATCTCCCTTGGGTGATTATTCCACTGCCTATTAGGTCCTCCCGTTAGGAAATGTTTCCAACATCATTTTCCCTATGCTTTTAAAGCATCGTTCTATGACTAGATACTATCCTAAACAATGCTCTTCCATCATTAGTGTTTCCCTTTCTTCTGTACTTGTCTATGGCTATTATATCCCCTCCAGCATTTCACCGGCGTTTCGTTGAGCTGCAGATGTTTAATGTGTTTAACCTTTCCTTGTATGCCAAGCATAGGACTGACACCAGGATATTTATACAGCATTAAACAAGGGTGGTGCCTGTTAAATGTAATTACTTTCTTCTGCTGCTTTCATGGTAGAGATTGTGCTGGAGAACAAAGGCAGCTTCTATTCCGAACTACATGGAAAAGGTGCAACTGCTAAACAAGAATGACTTATAAACAGGCTATATAGAGTAATATATTAATTTAGCATCCAGCCTTGATTTAAGTCCACAGGGGAAGCAGTTAAATTTAACTGATGCCGGCCTCTCAAACAAAGATATTGCATGTATGTGTGCACATGAGCAATTCCAACCAAACTGATGAATATTACCAGGTTTACTAGGATTCTGTATTTTAACTCTAAAGAATATCTCTAAAACCACTAGAGTCTTTTAGACTGTGGGAAACATTGCAAATGTTACCACATTATGTCTGGATGCATAATACGTATGTGTTTTTGTATCTCAGCATATTTGGGTTTCTTTGAACTTCAAGATTAACTCTAAATTTCTTGACTATACAAAGCTCACTTCAGGGGTAGTTATATAATCGCTCTATTCTGTATTACCCTAAGTTGCTGATATCCACTGTCTACTTGAACTCCAAATATATGTTTTGAATTAAAGGCAGGGATAATAGCGCCGTCTCTTATTTAAGTTGTAAACATTTAGCATTTACCTGTCTTTGCTTATAAATTTGCTAAGCTGTAAGTCTTTGGGTTGAAATTTTCTGTGCCAACTCTGTCGAACAAAATAAGGTATGTGTATATAAATGTTATGATCATTTCAGTGGGTATTTTTAGTTTTTTCTGAGAACAAGGAAACAGGAAAATGTGATATAAAAGTGCAAGAACAGTCATACCAGGTCAGACCAGTCATCTGTCTAGGACAGGATACTCTGGCAGTGGCCAGTACTGCAAACATATTTGTCGCTTCTTTCAAATATTCTCCCAGCCTCCAACAATTTGTGGCTGAGGGATTTTAGAATCAGACACGATATTTTGTACTTAATAGTCCTTGAGTGATTTTCTTTTGGTGACTTTGGTTTTGAATCTGTGTAAGCTTTTGGCATCTGAAATACGATTTGGTGAGGAGTTCCACTGTTTAAATACACACTGGTTGCAAAGAAGTCCTTTCTGTTTTTTTGAGCCTCTTTCCTGTCATTTTCAATTGAAGATCCCAAGCTGTTATATTGGAAGCAATCATTTTGAAGGTCAGACTCTGCCAAACACCCTCTTGGTCCTCATTTTGGAATAGAAACAGTCAGCTCGGAGCCCTTTGCTATGTAGGCAAAGTAGAAGTATTTAAGATTGTTTCTTCCCATGTGCAACAGTTCACATTTATTGACACTCAATGTCATCTGCCCTTTTTCTGGACAGATACTCCAACTTGCCACCTTCATCTGACATTTTCCATAATCATTCCTTAATCCTTTGAACACCTGATTATCGGTAGCAAACTATGTTCTAACTGTTGTCTGTCTTTTCTAGATCATTGTGTAAAGGTTATTTTTCTCAAATTAATAATGTTAACAGCTTTCTTTGAGTGGCTGTAACCACTTCATATGATAGAAGGGAGGAAGTGGAGTCAGGACTGTCAGGAACATGCATATTGCTATGCCCATGAGCATCCCCGGATTTCACACGTCTTGTAAAAGCTGAATGAAGCAGATGTTCAACAGCAATGATTAAAGAAACCGGAGATACTCTGTTTCACTGAAAGATAAGTACCTTTCCTTTCTGTAACTTTAAAAGGCTGACTTTAGATACTAAGGATCAAGAGATTTGGGCTAAATAATTAAGTAGTGGACTGAATACTAACTGAAATTGAGACTGAGACTGGCTTAGAAATCAGTAGGGTGTTGTATCAGATAATGTAAAAATAACGTTCCTGGGTTAAGAATGAATAGGAACCAGGCCAGGAAAGCAATTGCGTGCGTGTATAACTGGACATGCTTGAGTAAATAATTTCAGTGTGGATACACATTCTGAAATTGAAAACCATACTTAAATGCTTCGCTGGACTCCTTGAGGAGTTGTATAGCTGTCTGTAAATATTGAATATATGTGAATTGTTTGAAATGTATGACCAGTTTGAACATAACCTGTTTATCAGTGTGCTTCTGACTATCAACCTTGACTGATCATTAGTTTTTTGCTTCTTTTTCATACATCCAGATTCCCAGTGAGCTGCAGACTTTGTGGGTCTTCTCTGGGGTCTGTTTTAGTCCCCACTGAAGTTAGTAAGTGGCAAAGTTCATCAGAAAAGTATCAGCAGGATTTTTTTTTTCCTTTTTTCTTTCAAAATAAAGTTTCTTAATCTTCTCCATTTCCTTCCCCCTGCTCCTCTCTGGGAGATCTGTTCCACATGGCCCATGGAATTTTGGCTTCTCATTTATATTTGGAAGAAAAACAAATTTCAAAATGTTGGAATTTCTCACAGATCAGAAATTCCTTTTTCCAGCTAGTTCTTCATGAAAGGGTCCCAGTGGCTTTTGTGGCACTTGGCTTGCCTGTGTAGGATTGTCAGGCAGATGTAGCAAGACCTGGGCGCAGGAGGAGGGATGGTACGGCCGCACTCCCACCACCGTGCCACAAGGTAAAGCACCCTGTGCCCCAGTGGTGATAACTGGGGGCTGCTGAGCCTCCTCTTCTCCAATCCTGTGTTAAATCTGTCCCAGAATCACAGCTCTTTTGCTGAGTCAGTTTAACCTTTCCAGCTGTAAATGTAGTGGATATCTTTGTCAGAGATGGGATGCTCAGAAGTTCCTAAGAGGCAGCTGTCATCTCTCAGCGACTTTCAATGGGACATTTCAATCCTCGTCTGACAGTAAGAGGGAATTTTAAAGTGTGTCGGGAGGAATTGTTCCTTCAGATGATAATTTTTCCCCAATGTAAAAGAAAAAAAGTAATAACCGAAGTAGGAGATTCCAGTTCATAGAAAAGGAATGAAAATATTCCTGATGGCTCCCTTGACACGGTCCCTGCAGCTATTGTTTTGCCTTTCAGTGTGTCATTTTTGCTGTCCACTCTCCAGTCGCTTTCTGTTAAATTTCTTGGCAGAATAGAAGACACGTTTCACTGAAGTGCAGTAGAAACAGGAATAAAAGGAGACAGGAAGCTCATTTTCCGTGGGATAAAAAACTAGAATATAGATTTCCCAAGAAGAAACGCGTAGGGTGGCAAGGCACGGGCGGGGGGTGAGGGCGTCCTGAAGGGGTTCCGCTCCGCTGCTGCTGCTGCGTCCTTTCCATACCAACTGCGACTCCGCACACGCAGCGCTTGAGTATGGGTGGGACATAAGTCTTGATTCTCCAAAGCACACATCTCCTGTAGTCCTTTCCATTAGTACAAAGAATTTCACTGTTTCTGGCTTTTTATTTTCCTTAGTAGAAGACAGACGGGGTTTGCATTTACACAGATGAGAAAGGCACCAGAGCAAATTTTAAAGCACTTTCTTCCATAAATGACAATGAATTGCCTTTTCTTTGTTGGAAAACAATAATTAAAGGAGGCCTGGCTGATCTGATTTGCTTACAACACCCTTAGTCCTATGACAAAGTCAGTCACAAAATGTTCTTACAGAAGTTGAGTAGTTGGGAAGGAATGATAAAATACTGAGTAATGGACAAAAAAAGAAATTAAATTATTTTCAACGTGTCTTAAGGAACAAACGGCAGATACCCCAAGGTTCAGCACTAAGATTTAGCACATTAAGTTCTAGGAAGACCGGACAAACAGGGAACTTGCAGAGTTTTGCAGATTTAACTTTATTTTATTTGGGTTAGTCATGGCTGGGGTAAACAACGACTAATTTCAGAGGTGCCCAACTCAATGGGGTCTCAGTTCAGGGACAAGGTTCTGAAGTACCAAAGTAATGCAAAAATAGGCAGTAGAAATAATTGGAGAAGATTTAGTTGGGAGAAAAAAGAAATTCCTCAGTCTTGTGCAGGTAGTTACTCAGGACATACCAACACACGCAGGATCTTTGCTGGACAATGTTCTAAGTTTTGTTCTCTTAAGTCGCTTAGTAATATGAGTCTCGGAAGATTAGGCTTTCTTCACAGAGCCCTCTCGGGTTCAAGAAATCCCTTTTGCAGGGACTATAATGTTCCTGACAGCCATGTCTGTGCTGGCACCGTGCACGTGCCTTGCACAGCCACCCCATGTGTAGGAGCTGTGGTGTTCAGGCGGGGCAGCAGCACCATTTGAAATGCCACCAGCCCAGGTTCAGATCAGGCTCGTGTAACTGTCTGAAGTGAATTAACCTTCTGCCAGTGAAGGTTGTGGGCATGTTCCCTTCAGAAACATTTTTTTGTTTGGTTGTTACTTTTGCCTTCTGTACTTGAGTATGCTCTGAACATCCCTTGGTTGTAACCATTAGGGTATTTTGCTTTCTTTAATGCCTCAGTGTATGTGTCCTGCCTGCAAACTCCAGGACCTGGGTGATGCTTGCATTACATCTGGGGCTTTATCCACCTCCCAAATCACAAAGTTACATGTGACCGAGGACGTCCCGTTCTTGTTTCTAGATTGCTCAGCATTGCTGTCTGTTTTGGGCATGAAGTGCAGGCAGCAGCAGCGTGACCATCTATTTAGCCAGAGATACAGAGATAAAAGGAGGTTCCTTTTAGGAACAAGTTCCTTTTAGGAACCGCCTTTTAGGATTTTCTACCTCACACATAGCGAACATAAACATTTTGACCTTCACAAGCGTCTTTGTCAAAGACTTAGCCACAGTGGGTGAAAGATCTTTCACAGGTCCGGTGGGGAAAAGGGAATCAATCCCCCACAGTAGCAACTTCGATGAGCATTAAGTCTAGCTGTAAAGTGCTCAGGGAAGAGAAATGAAGGCAAAAAACACGGAAAGGAGCCAGATTCCTGGAAAGAGGAGTTGAGGGGTGGTGGAATGAAGATATGTGCCTTTCAGAGCCTTGAAGTAAGGAGCAGAAGAGATTCCTTGGAAGTGCCTTTCAGATCACTGCCCGACAGTATAAACACTGTTCACGACACCAACCAACCTGGCTGGCTGTAATGCATCTGCCTCAAAGCTGTCCATGAGTATGTGATGTTTGAAAGGGAGATGAAAGAGCTTTCACAGATGGGGTGTTCCAGCTGGTGTTTCCCTCTAGTTTCCCCCCGTTCTAGTGCAGATTATCAGTGGAAAATACCACTGCTGTAAGGCAGAAGCTGCTTTATATGGCTTAGTTCAAGCTTCAGTCTGCTTTTATCAAGGACTAACTCCTTGAATTTCACTAATTTTTTTTTTTCTAATTGACACCACTACAAAGAAGAGAAAATCAAGTGATAAAAATCTCTTCCAGTAAGTGATCCTGGAGCTGCCTTTGCCATTAAAGTCTCTTTTCACAGCAGGGTCTTAAGAAAGTTCAAGGAATGCATGTCTGTCAGTTCAGGACCAGGCACAACAAGTCTAAGCGCCTTCCTGAACCACTGGCTTAAAATAACTTCACCCATGGCCACTTGTGCAGTGACATTTTGGAAATGTGCACTGCCTTATTAGAAAACTCGACTGTGAATACCAGGCAATCTACTGTGGTTCCTGGGATGTCAGCCCAGAATCCTAGCAGCCTTCCCATCTCAGCATAGCTTAAAAAGGCAGTTTTTAAATCAAAATCTTCATGCAAAGTAATAGACTTTGCAAGATAGGAAGCCTCATAACTTGAAAAATGTCAGTTGGTTTTGCAGAGGTTCCTTATTTATTTTCACCTCATAAACATTTCAGAAGGGATTCTAGCACTTTGTTAAACTGCTGCAATATTGAGCCTTCCATGTTTACTTATACACCCCTAGTAAACTCCCTGAAGTAGCCAAAGTGCCTGGTTTCAGCAGCCTCACGGCTGGTGACTTGGATTTTTCTTTTTTTTGTTGTGCTGGATTAATGTTCTGATAGACAAATCTGAGCAAAGCATGCACATTAAATGCAGATATTTGTTCCCTGAGGAAATGTGAAAGTCCACCAGCTAACCTCTCTAGTCCAGGTGCACTAGACCAAAGTGGGCTGGTGGTTAAACGACTAACTCAGTGTATCCTTTTTTTTTTGCAGTTGCAGCCAACATTCTGCTTTCTGTTTGGAGCTATTGGCTTGACTTCAGACTCCATCCCATCAGCCGCTTGCCTGTCACACTCGGTGCAGGTGGGTCTAGTGCTGTGTTGAGGATTTACAGAGGACTTGTTGTAAGGCAGGATCCCAGCCAGACATAGGTCAGCTCGGCTCCAGCCAAGGTTATTGGCCAAATTCTCAGCTGCTGGAAAGTTTAGTTGATTTAAAGTCATTGTGAAAAATCTGTGCAGCTCTGTACAGGGATTTGTTTCCACTTCCACGGTATTTGTGCTGACTTGCCCCACTGGAAACTTGCTCAAGCTGGTGGAGTAAAGGAGTGTTTCCTCTGATTTCAGCAGGTCTCAGGGTCCTCCAGTTCTCATGGACCACATCTTCATTTCAGTTACACCAAAGTAAATGCTACTGAGGACAGAGAAGCTATAACACCAAAATAATACTGTGAGATAAAATAAGCCTTTTACTTATTTTGCCGGTTTATCCTTCACCCTGTGCTTCACCCTGTCCCAGTGCGGCGGGATCAGCCCCAGTTTTTCTGCCTCGAGCCTCCCCTCTGCATCCAGCCCTCTGACCCTGCCGGTGGGGTTTGCTCTGCAGCTCACTAGCAGGGGTACT
>NW_010525625.1:9754-37338 GCF_000687285.1 Phaethon lepturus | reverse complement strand
ATCTCCCCAAACATGTTTTCTAGGTAATATCAGTGGTTAAGCTTTCACCCAGTGAAAGTCAGCATGAGCCAAAAAGTCATCAGTTTTGGGCCAGTGACAGGGAGATAAGTGTTACGGGCTAAAGCCGCAGTGCAAAAGGTTTCTGCATGGGTGTTAAGGGATGTGTTCATGACAGACACCAGGCTAGCTTAACCATCTGGACAACATCTTCTGCATCTGTGGATGTTTTATGTTCCATTATTTTTGTTGAGCCATATACCTCCCTCATCTGGAATATCTCCATTGATTTTAGTGAATTTCTCAGGATTTTCATCAGCGCTAAAGAACATTTAGTTCATTGTTCCTAATACTGACATTATCTCGACCCTGCAAAGGCTACGGCAAATGGGCCAAATACAAAGCTGGGGTAGGCAAGAATATCCTCGACTGGAAATTTTGGGGACAAATTTTGCAACCCTGATTATCAGTGCAAATTAGACCTAATCAGTGTATAAGCTGGCCAGAAAAAGTGTCTAAACAAAACTGGTATAAAGGGGATGTGCAAAATGAATATGACTTCCATTTCACTAGGGCTGAGTGAATGGCATGAAAGCAGAAGTATAATACAGAGTGAGTGGGGATATAGGAAAGAAAGAAGAGCAGAAGAAAGTGAAGAACGAGGGAAAAAAAGGCTGCACAGATCTATGTTGTCTGTGGATCCAGCTGCTGGTATTTTGGTGAAACTGTTGTTGCTATTACAGCCATCTGTGGCATGCAAAGGGATGAAGTTTGTGATTTTTAAAAAAGCAATTAGGACAATTTCCGTAGTTCCCAGGTCTTTGAAGGGCAGTACCTAAAGCCGTGCTTGTCGTTCAGTGCGGGAGGGGAAGGAGCAAGTGACCCGTGCCTTGGGAACCCCCGTGGGTTCCCATGCTTGCTCCGCTCACGTGCTCCGTGCCCACCTGGGTGCCAGCGTTCAGCGGGTTGCAGCGGCTTTTCCCAGCGATGGGCACGTATCCTGCCGCGCAGGTTGACCGCCCATCCCTCTGCTGCCGGAGGAACGGCTGTGCCTGGCAGGCAAGGAGCGTTCCCGCGCTCCTGCGCCTGCGGCTGCGAGCGCTGCTGCCTGGGCGGGAGGGGAAGGGAATGTGTTAATGGCTCTGTAACGAGAAGGGTGATTTTTCCTGGCAGTGCTTTTAGGTTTGCTTCCAGAATGCGTACAGTTATCATTTATGCTCCTTTATATTCTTGCCTTTTCTCCGAAGAGGTCGGTGCATAGAAAGACAATTTGGATTATCAGGCTGCTGGCACTGGCCTGCATTTTCCACTGTGTGCTTGGAATACAGTTTGGTCTTGTGCCTCTCTTGATTTGTTTACCTTTTCCCTTCCCCTCTTCCTGCCCCCCACCCCCAGTAGGTTGTTGGACACCTTTTTTCATGGTAAATATTTTTAATTTTTTAAATGAGCCATTAAATCACTTTTGCAATATCTCTGAAAACCTTAAAATTGCACGTTTGAGCTCCTGAAGTGTGGAGTGAAATGACCAAGACATATCAGTGCTTGGGTCCCCAGACCACTCAAAGACACCAAATTTGGGTCCTTGATACTGGAACAAGAGCTTTGAAAATGTCGTATCTAATCCTTAATCCAGAGATGTCATAGCTGTCGGTGTAAACTGGTCTGTTTGCAGGTGGGGAAATGCTCAGCATATCACGCGATGTCTCTGTAGTGGTACAGGGCTGGTAGCATCTCCCTGCTTTCTCTGTTGCTGCCATCACTAGTGTGCTGCAAAATCGGGACCTGACTGTTAGAAGGCAATGAGCAGTCAAAAGGTAAAAAGAGGACCAAGGGGACCAGGGTAGTGGCTGAGAGGACCTCCCTTCAGTCGTTTCTGTTCAGGGTTTCTGTACCCTCCAAAACAGACTGTGGCTGAAAAGAACTGGACAGGGACAAGACAGCTCTGGATCGATCTGGGTTGTAGAGCTTCACACTAGGATGTGCTTCAACCTCTTTGAGCTTAAACACCTGTCGCCTTGAGTATCAGTGCTCCTGACTTAGGTATGCGAGTCAAGTATTGTAATCTGAAGTTCTGCATTGTGGATTCAAGTCTAGCCCCAAGCTACAGTGAAGAGCAGCTGATGGATTCCTGGGAAATGAGAACTCCTGGCCTTTTTGAACCGTTCTGGTTCTTTTTTGAACCGTTGTTAATGTCGTGAAAAAGGCCACCTTGGTCTATGCAAGATTGGGCTGTTGAGTTTTGGTTGGGCAAGGCTGTCTGTCAAAAAGCGTGATATATGTCTGTTGGCAGTTCCTAGCACAGAGGGGAAAAGGGGTTGCTCCCTGCACTCTCACACTGAGCCCAGGGCTTGAGGCTGGGGAGGCAGTGGATATACTTCCGAATGAGATGACCAGGGATGCCTATGATCGGATGATAAAAAGTTGTGGTTCCTAGGAACCAGTCCTGATTCAGAGCAAGCAACAGAAATAATACTGCTTCTACTGCTGTTTTGCTCTAAAAGGAATATTAATGTAAAAATAGAGTAATTTAGAAATAATTATCTTCCCCCAGCTAGCTGTCATGGCAGCAAGAGCCCCATAACAGAGCCAGTTCCCGAGCCAAGGTTATTTCTAAACCACTTCTAATTCGTGGAAACCAATTTGCAAAATTTTGGGTGGTTTGGGAATAAGAAAAGTCACTTTACAAATCATTGTCTACTGCAGGAAAAGCAATTGTCATGGACCCAGAGCATAAAAACACGATATGGATTTTTTTTTTAGTGTATCAAGTCATGTGACAAATTAGAGGGATACCGAATAACATCATTTCAACAGAGTCAAACAGCTTGTGCTCCGCTTGCATGGTGATTATCCTCTCGGTTTACACAGATCTTTGCACTCCTGTGGTGCTTTAATAACATCACTTTAAAACCCTGACGTTTGGGTAACCTGAGGAGCAGCGAATACTCGCAGCACCTACAGTCATCAGTCACTGTCAGCTCCAGGCTGAGGTTTCTCTGCTTTCTAACCATGTGGCTGTACGCTTAGCTTAAACTGCTTTTTCTGACACTGGGTATTTCCCATAGCCCCCAAAAAACATCTTGGAGAGTCTTTGGTTGGTGTTCCCGGCCGCCTGAAGCCTCGAGATCCTGTGCAGACAACAGGCGAAGAGTGAGGTTTAAGTTCAGTGTCAAATGCTGTTCATTAACCCCGGCTGCTCCCCGAGGGCGATGCTGGTGACGTTACACTATTTGTGTGGCAGGAGAGTGAGGGACCTGCTTGAGGTGGAGGGGAGGGGAAAAAAATCACTGAATAATAAAAGATAGCCTTTGGTCTGAGATGGAAAGAAAGGACAGAGGAAGGGCAAGATTGAGATGCTTCAGGTAGTGGTTTTGTGTGATAAATGCCTTGAAGAAGAAGGGTCTGATTTTTCTCTCCATGCAGTCTATGCAGCCAGGCTTTGGTTTCGTTTGTACTTGTGTAAATCACAGATAGCTCCACTGACTTCAGTGCCATGACAGCACTCTCTGCTATCAGGGCTATTGACTTGAGAATGGTTATTCCACTTATAACCTGGTTAAGTAGAGCCAGTCCTGCGTCTGGGATGGGAAGACCAGGACTGGCAGGCAGCTGGCCGTGTTGTCCGGCTGCTGGCTCTCTACTTGATCCAGCGAGAACCAAACTCATCTCTCAGTGAAATGGGCACTCCCTGCTCCTGACAGCATTGGAGGTCTCCGAGCATTTTGTAGGAGCAGAGCTTACACCAGTGACATTGTTATGTGCCCAGTAACGTTGCGCAGCCAGTCCCGTACGGCTCAGCAGCCTGGAATCCCTCAGCCCTATGGAGCCATGGTGTGGCACTGCCAAGGGCAGGATTTCTCCCCCACTGGGTGAGCAGAGCTGAGGTATCCATGGCGGTGTGCAGGGTCTGGTTCTTTTTTAGTGCAGCCTTAGCAGCCCACCTCTTTTTTTGTGTGTTCCAAATGCTCTTTGTGTTATTTATCATGTACTGTTATTATTTATAATTTTATTGCAGTATTTACAAAAAAAGTCAGCCACTCCTTCTGTGTTTACCTTAAGAAAATTTAACATGCAAGACACCGAAAACCTCACAACGTCATTTTTTCCCAAAGACAAATAGGCTTTGCTATGGCAAGGCTGGGCTGTGGGGGGTGTAGATGCTTCAGAGCCGTGAAGGATCCTCTTGTGATGCAATGTCCCAACTACTGTGACATGCTACATGAACAGTAGCCCAGTTCCAGATCCTCTCCTGCCTGGTCACTGGAGTTGTGCGCTTGGTGGCAATATGCTTGATTTGGGGCTGTAAGATAGGGCTTGGAGTGCTTAGTCAGTATTATCTGCTCTGTTTCATTCCACTGGTTGGTTGGTTGGTTTTAAATATAATTTGGATGTCTAATAATTCCAATAAGAAGTTTCTAAAAGAACATCAGAAAAGCCATCCGCAGTATTTAAATCACTATGTTAATGTGACTGAGCTCATGCGGCTAAGAGATTGCAAATCATTTTCAGATGCCGTCAGCATCTTTTTTTTTGCGCTTGTCTATGTCCTCCCATGACCATTGCTTGGAGAGCCATGTACACACTCGAAGGATTTGCTTTGAGGGGATGGCTCAAATATCAAAGTGGAAAAAAAGCATTCAAACCTAAAAGCTGACCATAAAGCCCAGCACATCATTTTCTGAAGCAGAACATTATTGTTACTCTGCTGACAAACTTCTTTTGAGGGCAGCAGCACGGTCCAGCACCATTTTAGATTTGTCTTGAAGCCGCACATAACCAAAATAAATATATGGTTACATAAGAAACTATATTACGTTTTTGCTCCTGGCTTCCAAGCCTAATTGTAAAGTAAGCACAAATCCAGTATGTCTGCCCTGACGGAGGTAGAGGACCAGCCTCCTCCCACGTGTGATCCAATTGATTTGCACCTGGGATAAATGGACCAACCAAGTGGAAGAGGGTGGTTTTGCCCCTTCTTCTAAGGTCCTCGTGTAAGATGTGGAGGCTCTCTGCCGAGGTGAACGCAAGGGGCCAGGTAGGGAGAGGCACTGAACAGGCTCCGGAGAGCAGCCACATCTCGGGGAGGGCAGTGTGTGGGTTTTGGACACAGCCCAGCATGGCGCGAGTAACCCAAGCCCAGAGGACTACGCTGCTCTCATGAATCAATAATGATTTATGCAGCTCCATTAGTATGCCAGCAGCCATGCCTATAGTTATAGTGGCTTAATGCTGTGCATGATACAAGCCTGCTTTCTGCTGCATATGACTAGGGGAAGAGTTATGTAGAGAAGCTGTGACAAACCTGCACTTTTAGAGCTAGAAATTTGGCAGGGGATAATTGTACTTCTTCGCCCCTGAAGGTTTTGTGAAAATACATGAATCGTTGTTCATTTCCAGAGTGCTTGGACACTATAACTTCAAATAGGATAGAAAAACCCACGAAGGAATCCAGTTTGCTTCAGAGCAGAGATCCTCATGAAGATGCTCATGAAAGACAAACCTTGGCCTGCAGAGGGGAAGGATCCGGCTATGTGGCTGGCGTGATGCAGGGAAGGATGAAGAAACACACAGCAACAATAAGAAGGCAGTGTTAGGACCTTGGGTTTTCTGAAGCTGGCAGTCTCTCAGCTTTAATCAAGCACAAATTGTTCAGTTCTGTGCAGAAGGGACTGGATAATGTTCATTGCTCTGCGCTCCCTATGGGAACAAAATCAGGGATTCCTCCCGACTTCTTGGCTAGGCTAGGATACAGCAGACACAGAGGGAAAAGAAGCAGGTAAGATTGAAGGTCATCTTCTATGTTAGTATATTCTGAAGAGGACTTTATATCCCTGGCTATAGGATACTGTACAGTGCTCAGTATTCTGTCTCATTTTCTAGACCTGTAATGTAGCAGAATAATGTGTGTGTATGTATGTGTGTGTAAGCTCCTAAAGAAAGGACATTGCAGCAGAGAAGGTAAATGAAACAGAATTTGAGGGCAGCAGGACAGTGACTGCTGTGGAAGTGAATGTTGCCAATATAAGCAGCCACACATTGACAGAGGATGATAAGATAGTCACCTACGAAGAGCAAATAAAGATGACACCTACCTCAACCAACCAAAGTTTGGAATCTCTTTACGAAGGAGACCAGTAGCATCAACACTGTGGACAGTTAACGCCCTGAGAGCTGAATCCAATGTCATGTAGTCATGGCAGAAGTGAAGCTGAGGCGAACCCCATGCACCAAACAGACTGAGGGCCGAGTGTCTGGAAAGACCCGAGGGTCCTGGCGGATGAGGTGACCATGGGCCAGCAGTGCCCTTGCAGCAAAGGCAGCCAACAGCATCCCAGGTTGTGTTGGCATGTGCACACATCTGGAGTGCTGGGCTCCCCGGTACAAGAGAGTCGTGGACATACTGGAAGGGTCACAAAAGTGATTAAGGTCTTGGAGCATCTGGCATGTATGAGGAGAGGGTGTGGGAGCTGGGATTGTATAGCAGGGGCAATCTTATCAATGCGTATAAAGACCTGACGGGGGAGTAAAGACAACAGAGCCAGACAGTGGTTCTTCAGTGGTGCCAAGTAGAAACACAAGGGGCAATGGGCACAAACTGAATATAGGAAATTCCATTTAAACATCAGAAAAATATTTTCTTTTTTTTCTTTCTTTTTTTTTTTTTTTTTAAACCATGGCAGTGGCTGAACAATGAACAGACTGCCTAGGAGGTTGTGGAGGCTCCATCCTTGGAGGTATTCAAAACGTGACTGGGCACAGCCCTGACCAAGCTGCTTTAGTTGACCTTGCTTTTGAGCGGGGGTGTTGGACTAGGCAGTCTCCAGAGGCCCCTTCCAACCTCCACAATGCTGCGATTCTGTAACAGCGCACAGCTCTCCTGAATCCCAGGGTAATGTTCACAATGAAATGGTTTCTGGATCCTGGACATCTGCTCTTTTTTGATTAAATGTTGCCAACAGAAATGTATGTTCATGTATGGGGCTGCACATGCGCAGTTGGTCTGTGCATATGTGTGGATACCTGGAGAATCCCTCCGTATGCAGGCAAGCCAGTGCATCCGGCCAGCCTGCCAGAAGAAAATGTGAAAAATTGCTGAATTCCACCTAGACAGAATTTCCAGCTGGAAAAAAGAGGACATGTCTGGGGAAACCTGGCCATGAGCTATTCCTGCCTCCAGGATCTTGCACTAAGTCTCTGCACAGAACAGTTTCTCCTTAAATAAATACTCACCTATTCAAACAAGGTCTTTGCACACCAGAAACAGTATATTTATCATTTGATTATATGGTGGGTTACTTGCTATTCATCACTCTCTATATGCTTCCCTTTAAAACTTGGCTAATCCAGTCAAGGGAGAGAAACGAGAACATGTAGTTGTGCTTATACATAAAGGCTTGCTGCTTTTGTCACACCAACACGTCCAGCTTGTGTGAACACAATTCATTTGTACAGTTGTGCCACTGGTTTAGTTAATGCATGTTGCTTGTGAAAAATAAACTGTAACAAAAGATAATTTAGACTGGGAGTTATTTTTAGTGCTTTTAATTATAGCTATGTCATATAGTTATCCTTCTATCCATTCATCTATGTGTTTCACTCCTCTCCGTAGTACCAGACTGCAAAATATATGAATGCAAAATGCTGCAAGTTGGTTGACCTCCCAGGCAAGAGAGGGAAGGAATAATCGAGGAGCTGACAATCAGCGCTCCATAATTTGTTCCTGTAACCGTACGTGGATCTGCTCTAATCAGCAAATGCCTTCCTCCTGCTGCAGACCGAAGTGCTCGGGCCGCCGGCTAATTCATTTGCAGCAAACCCAGGTCGGCTCTACCCGCAGCGTGGCCACCTCTAGAGGGCGGTGACTGACTGGTTGATGTTTGTGCTGGAGCTGAAGGAGATCGCTGGTTTATCCTGGATTAATCCAGTTGCGATGCTGCAGCTGGTTAGCAAATTACAGTTTCACCGCAGAAAGATGCAGTGATTCTGGCACGGAAAGGTCGCTGGTCCAGTTGAAGTGACAGAGGAAACATGGCCAAGTAATGCAGCAGAATTCAGCCTGAGCATTAGGATGAACTTACAAACTGTCGTGAGATCTTTGATTCTTAGAAATACCAGAGACCTTCATTTCTAGAACAGCATTTGCTTGTGAGGTCCCTTGCAGGAACTAACTATAAGTACATTGAAACCAGAGCAAACCAGGGAAGGAAATCAAATCAGTCAGCATCAATTGCTCTAAACTCCCAGGTTTACACTAACAGCTTGCTCTGTTTGGCTTCCAGCACAGAACAGTCCTGCTGTGCAAGCCACCATCCCAGGAGTGGGGGGGGACCTGCCTTATTAACATCATTTGGTGCAGGAATTGCTTCCAGGGAGAAACAGCTGCCCAGCCCCACCTTTCACGTGGCTTCCTCTCCCTCTACCTGCATGTCAGGTAAGAAACCAGTGGCAACATTTCCTGCAGCATCCTGTGATGTTGTGAGTGGTCCACGTGTGGCCCTGCCCAGCTCCCACACCACTGGTTTCTGTCTGAAGAATATCACTCGCCTTCCCCTTTTCCGCCAGACCGCTGACATCATTTTGCTGCTTAGCTGCTTGCTTTAATTCTCCCGTACCCTTTCTCCTGCCGTCCATGAACCAAACTCCACTTTACTTCTGAGCCCTGCACAGAAAATGGCCATCAGTTGTGTGAAAAATAGTGTGAGCTCAGGACATAGTTTCAGAACAGACATATTTTTTCTTCTCGTGAGCAAGTCTTTGAATTCGAGCTGCTGCTGCGCAGTCAGTGCTCTGCAGCCGAGGCGCACACCTCGCTGCTCCGTGCTTTGTGCCCCATGCCACCGCGGTTCGTGGGTCAGAAAGAGTTTATTTCAGTGACAGGTGACACCAGCACACACGTCGCTGACAAGGGAGGCAGTGTGAAAACGTCAGCGCTGCCTCTGCTTTTTCCCTCTTCATTAGCACGGAAAGACGGGGCTGGTTCTCAGTTCGTCGTCTTTATATTTAGCACTGACCCCCAGTAGCGTAGCTAGAGGGGATGGAAACACAGTCTACTCATTTTAATTTCTCCGTTGCCAGTTTAAATTAGGACCAAGCTGATATTGGCTCACAATTATGACTATTCGCTTATTACTTTGAGACTTCTTTGTATGGCTTTGTTGTCTCTCGTCCACTAGCCTGTGGACCACTGTGTCCGTGGCACAAAAGGCCCTCTTGTCACTCTTCTTGGCCATCTTCTCTCCTCATGGCCATCTTGGGCTGAGAGCCAATGGCATGGGCACAAAAGATAAACTGTCTTTTTTGTTTCCAAACACATCCTTCTGCATCATAGCATGACTGTTACAGAAAAAGCTTGCGTTTCAATAAACTGTCCTTGTTTGGGATTTTTGCCTTGTTTTGTGAGCGCTTTTTATGGATTCTAAGATGTCATGATCCAGCTCCTATCACAAGCACTTAATTTGAGCACAAAGGAATTTTTAAAAGTACATATATAGAAACTGCTTGTAGAAAGCCTGAAGAATGTTACTGTCTTCAGTTTTATACGATACCTTCATTTTGTGGGTTTTGCTTCTCAAAATCTATCTAGCTGCAAGGAGTCATCTTAAATGGAAGTGACACAGCAAAAGCTATTTTGATAGCTTGCAGATTTAAAAATAGCTGTCCTAACATAGTTTTTCCTTCCAAGGTAGAATGTACCTTTAATTGAAACACAGGCATGCACGTTGTTAATGCAGGGTCTCTTTTCCATAGTTCTGTCTTACGGTGAATCATCTGCTCTCTGGCTCTGTGTATCTACATGAAAATAGGTAGGAATCTGCTTGGTGTCTGAAATTCCCTCTTATATATTGTCTAAAAAGATGTGGTGGTTATTTTAAAATGTTTCCCCTTCTCTAGGCAAGATATGAATGTAAGTGCAATAAAAGTAATATTGGATGTTCTCCCTGAACTGGTGATGTGGCTATAAAATGCTGGATGTTTGGTTAATCTGGAGAAACGCTAAACCACTTTCAGGCTGGTCAGAATTGGGCCAATTTTATCAGACGAGTTTATTGTGTCAAGAAATAAAAATAGATTGAAGGCACCGTAATTCAGAATATTTCAGTTGTTTATCTCAGAACCCTATGAATCAGTATCAGCTGAGCACCTGACTTGTGGAGAGCAGCTCTTTATTAAAAAAAAAAAAAAGAAGTGGCTTTTATTTGAAAAGAAAGAAATTCTTGGATTATTTCTTAGATTTTGGGGCAAATCTTTCAAAACAAACAAAAAAAATTTCCAATTTTTCTAACTTCAATGTTATCCTTATTTCCCATGCTAAACCCTGAAGTAGGCTATTTCTAATGACACACGCACTGTTTAGTGAAACTGAATAATCCTAGCAATCAGAATGTATCAAGCCACATGCCTTTGCTCCATGCCAGCTCAGTCAAAAATTAGTGAGGCTAGGTCTACTGCTTTGGCCATAACACCTTCTGGATCCTGCACTATTCATCTTGATTTATACATTACAAATGTGTGACCTTGTATGAGCGATCAGTGATCAGTTGAAAGGGTGACAAAATTTGAGGAGGCTGGAAGGTAGACTTGCCATGGGATAACTTAATGACAGAAGGGGAAGGCTTCTGTGACTTAGACCACAGTGATCTAACAGTGCTGGTACCTGTTTTAGTGGGAGAAGAAAAATATTAAAAGTATGATACAGGAAAACTAGCAAGCATGTGTCACCGTATTCATGTGTCATTCCTAAGATTTTAAAGGTCTGACAAACCCAAATATAGTTTCCACAGACAAGGCTGATGAAGAGCAAGATTGCTCAAGATATAAGTGAACTCTTGCTAACTCCTGCTCTCTGGATAAGAACTTGTCTACTAAAGGAATTAAGGAAAACATTGGGCCAGCTCAATTGACTTGCAAACTAGTGTTAAAAGAATTACAGAAAATACTTGCAAGAGCATGAGGGCAGCAGGGAGGCAAACTTGTCTTTCTGTTGGATGGTAGCAGAAAGAGCTTCACGGCTTGTATCCTTACCTCCTCCAATTTCTTTGTTTTTGTGTTCATAGTTGAGAAAATCACATCATGTTTGTTTATTCATTTATGGTTAAGACAATAAAGATTCCTTCCAAACTCCTGCTTGCCCTAACTTAATTATATTGTAAGTATAATTAAACCACAGTATTGTTGAGAATGTCTGTTCCTTGGACACTCCACCAGCTAAGAAACCACCATATACCTTTTTCATTATCTGGGAAGGTTCCTTATCAGCCTTCTTCAGAAGGTGTATCCAAAAATGTATCTGTACGTTGTTGCTAAATGGAAGTCAGTTCAGAGCAGAAAGTTGAATGTTAACACTTTATTCTTTTTTTTTTTTTTTTAACATTCTTTTAAATTATTTTTTCCAGAAAAAACCACTGTGCTGGTAACATATGTCCTATTCTAAGGTCAGTAGCAGCCCGTCAAGATGGCTAATTACTCATATTTGAGTCTTTCACACCTAGTCAGAGATGATGATAGTTGCGTCTATCAGCATCCATTTCTGAAATCTTTCTGATTGTATGCTTTTGTAGGAAGAGCACAGTGATAAATTTATTTTGAAATAGAAAAAGTGCGTATTACTTATCTGAAAGGAAGAGCTACAACCTCACAGTAGGTCCAGGTGGTACAAAAGTGGCTGGAACTTTATTAATAGGATCACCAATCAGTGGAAGGCTTAAAAGCAAATTTTAGTACCAGGTCTTAGACATCCTCTTAGCGTCAAAGGAGATGACAAGATAGCTGCATTTCTCCTGCTTTTTCTGCAGCCTACCATCCTACTCACTCTTGTGAGGTGCTAAGCTTCAGCTGGTTAAGTCTTGGTCATCCTCAAGGCATCAGCCTGTGTTGTGAAATACTGAAATGCCTACGGTACAAGCATTCAGTTGTCTGTCGTCAGCTTGCTCATGGTGGCACAGCCCATGCCTCCTACCAGCCTCGTCAACACCAACTGTGGTGGCAGAACGGAGCCCAACATAGGGCTGCCTTAAAGAGCTTGAGATAGAGCCCATTTGGACCTCTGCAGCTGCCATCCCTCTTCTGTTACGCCCTGCTCTGGAGAACAGCCCCAACCTGCCTGCTCCAGCCCGACGTCGGTGTGGGTGCTCATGTGGCTAACGCGTTTTCTTACAGCACTATACTAGACCATGTTCCCATAGCTGCCCATACCGAGAGATGCTTTGCCTCGCCTTATTTTCTGGGGCTGTACATGCGTGTTGTGCCCATGATCAAAACCAGCCTCTCATTCTCCATTTACTTGTTTTTTCCCTTATACCTCAGGGAGTGTGGCAAAAACGTGCTTTGCAATGAACTATCCTGATTTGGCACTTTATGTCAGCTCTGCAAAATTCTGCTGCCATCTTTATCTGGGAAATGAGCTGTGTTAGAGTATGATTAAACTCTTGCCTTTCTCTAATCACGCTGATCAAGACAGGTGATAAAATCAAAGGTTTTGTGCCCTGGCTGGCAAATTTTTCCCACCTGTTGTAAAGCTGCAACTGAAATTTCCTTTTACTGTCTGTTGCTTGTAGGAAGAGCTTTTGGCAAGTCAGTGTAAACACTATTTTGAAAGTACTGTGCCTGTCTGTTTAGAGAATAAAGTCACTATGAATTGACTGCCAAGGGGTCTGCACAGGTTGGAGTTTTAGACCCCAAAATGGGTCTAGAATTGCTGTGTGAATCAATTAAAAACGGAGATTAAAAAAAAGGACAAAAGAGAAGATAGACTTATTCTAGCAACGCAAACAGGGAAAGAAATGGGTCCTCT
Source organism: Phaethon lepturus (assembly GCF_000687285.1). NCBI lineage: Eukaryota > Metazoa > Chordata > Aves > Phaethontiformes > Phaethontidae > Phaethon > Phaethon lepturus. The sequence continues at coordinate 24,551 of NW_010525625.1, read as the reverse complement.
GAAACTGCCTAGGGAAGACAGGCGTCTTCCTAGCTCACACTTCACAACCATTTCAATGAATGAAGTGTCTGAAAGACTTAAGTTCTGGTGACTTGCTTTACAAAACACACTCCTTTTCTAATTCTTATCTTACAAAAGTGTTGGTCTACTAAAAATTTCTTCATGAAGTTAATGCAGTCTTTCTAAAGTTACTGCTGTTGTCCCCAGGAAGCAAAGTTTAAAAAAAAAAAAAAAATTCGGAACATCAGGTTTCTGTACTGCAGTTTGCAAAAGTGAGAAGTTAGAGGAATGGTGATGCTGCTGAAAATCTTTCTACTCCCATGTCCGTCTGAATCTTGAAAGAAAAAAAGAAAAAAAGAACAACAAAAACCTAGACCTTTAATTATAACCTAATCATCTTGATCAGAGCAATAAATATAACAAATGTGAAGCAAGTATGTGTGTGAGAGTGCAGGACAGAGAAAGGTTTAGGGCAAGGATCAGTGGAAAATCTTTAGAAATGATGTAAGAGAAAGCAAAGGCAGGGATTGGAGTTTGTAGCCTACAGCAGAGACTATAAAAACTCTGAAAGAAAGCTGAACATTAGGGATAAGTTAGGGGGAAGAACATAGCAGGACCATTAAGGTTGGAATTGCCTGTATCCAATGCAAGGTAAGAGGAGTGAGAACAGAGATGGGTTGGGGATGTTTTGTGTCTTCTGCTCTGTTTACAGAAGCTTTCTTCCCTTCTGTGCTTTCTTCCTTTTAATTTTTTTCAAGTTTTTTGTATTAATAGACATGCACAAGGCATACACATGCCCATGTCTGATGGCAGAAGCACAGTTTCTTTTTCCAGTGTGAGATTAAGATAATAAGATGCCTGTGACCTAGTACTTTCGGTACTAAAACTGAACTAATAATATTTAGTGGAAACTTATTTCCTTCAGTTAATCAGCCAATATTTAAACAAGATGTGTCAGTGCATTTTACAACAGAGACTAGTTACTTTCATGCTTTTGCAGGGCTTTGCAATAAAGTGCTGTCTTTTTATTGTTGTGGATTTTCCTCTATATAAGTTATTGTCAAATGCATGTTACTTCTTAAAATAATCTGAAGAGCTATAACAGAATAGTTCCTTTGCATTATTAAATACCATATGTGGTAGACAAGTTTGCTGCATGTAACATATTGTAAAACACAAGATAAATGAATTAGGGAAAGTCTTTAATTTGTGGATCTCCAAAAGGGCTTTATTATGTCCTATATTAGATGAATGTTGATCCAGATTCTGACACATGCCTGCAATAATGGAATAAGCCTGCAAAAACATTCCTACACTGGATAATTATCATAATCCAGTGATCTGATTACTTCAGCCTTGTACCACTGTAAATGAAGGCAGAGTCTGATTCAGTGATAGGCATTGTAATTTCTCCATTCTGGCTTCAAAACTATTTCACTGCTGCTTTTTGCCTCCCAGACTGGAGTTGTACAAGTAAATACATGTAAATAACCTTTGATTTAGATGTCCAGAGGCTACAGTAAAGTTCAGAATCCACTAATGTTTGAAACACAAGCAAACGGTGCCTTTAGCTTGCCTTACTTGGCTGTTCAATTTGGAATGATCATTGTCTCACGGGGAGTGCAGAGCTGAAAGCTGAGGAACCATGGGGACATTTTGTGCCCCTACCCACTGATTCACTCAGGAAGCCTGGGGCAAATTACTACATTTATCTGTCTCTGCTCACCTATATTCAAAATGCAGCTCAACCCACTTTTCTTGTAAAATACTTCGAATATCATGAGGAATAATAGCCCCCCCCCAAAACCCCAAACCAAGCAAACCTATGGTGTAAATGATGGGAAAACTGCAAAATATATCTGGCTGGACCACGTGTTTTTCAGTATCTGTAAATACCTGCCACACTGATTTCAGCAGATTAGGGCTTTGTTTTCACGCTTTAAATGAATGACAAGCGTACCTCTCTGGGCTGCTTACTTGGCAAATTAAAAACTTGAACCATAAAACAGCTGTAAGAACTCTCTTGATCGACCCTGACAAAGATTGCAAGTGATTGCAGCTTTCCTATTCTACCCAGAGAAACAGATTACCCTCCAATTTCCATTTGCAATGCACCTTCACCAAGCAATTGACTTTTCTTCTTCAGTTAATATCCTTGATCAGAACATTTAAAAGAGTTTATTCAGTAAATCAGCATCAGTGTCTGATTTGCCTGTTAAGAAATGCCAATGCCATTATTTTCTCTTAAGAGCTTCTCTTGAAGGCATATCTTGAAGGATATTTTTACTGGACTTTGAATGGCCTATGTCTTTGTATTGATAACACATTCTGATAATACGCTCTTCATACCAGGTATGAAGAACTTCCCCTTATCAGTCCAGTGCTATTAGGCAAGGAGATGATTTTTCTGAATGTAGAAAACCACAATATATTCCTTGATTTTTATTGATATAAATGTTTCTTATTTTTTCTTCAAATGCTGAAGATGGCATTCTTACAACAAACAGTTTTTAGTTCTCATTCCAAATACGAAGGAAGAAAGCTAAATGTAAAGTTGTTAGAAATGTTAAGAAAAGTTGGCATGTTCAGGCAGTACATACATAAATAGTGTAGGGTTGAGAGTTGTTGGCAATGAAGAGTAGCCTAATGTTTTGTTTTCTGTTGTGCATACCAAGAATACTGTAGCTCTCTCAGTTATCTCACTTAGGAAAGGTGGAAATAGGTTCTTTCCATTAAGAAATATTTACTCGAGCTGCATAGCATCCTTCTTATTTATTTAAGCCCTAGGCTTCTAGATGGATTTTATGACTTCTGTTTGTGTCTCCTGCTTCATCGTCTCCTACTTTTATGGTGTTGATCTGAGTTTGGGGTTTTTAATTTCTAAAATCTGTTGCTAAAAATAGATTTATTACACAGTGTAGTCAGTTTTGCAAGATGTCCAACTTGTCCCCTTCCTGCCTATTCTAAGGAAAAATGTCCTCATTCGTTTCGCATGAACATTTGGTTTCATGCTCTTTATTCAACTGAAGAGATAAGGACCATGAACTGACGCGTCTTCCACACGTGTTTGTCCACCTTTGTCAGTTAATTTTTTTCCCGATTCGTGTTTGTGTCTGTTAAGCAAATGTACCCCAGCTGTGTCCATTTGTACACTTTCCGTGCTCCACAGGGGAACTAGAGGGCCACGTTTTCAGCCTTTCTTCATATGAGCCACGCGATTCCTGTGCTGCTCCTACAAACGTTGAGTCTTCCACGGGCAGGGTCAGTGCAGAGTCTAGTCAAGCCCTGCAGGAACTAAGCCATCACTGAATCTGTTTTATCTGAGTATAGATGGTAGGAACAGTTGTATACTTGAGCATCCTCTGATCATATCTGTGTCTACCAAAAGTGTAGCTATCAATAGCAGAGTCAACATTTACAAAAGATACTTCAGTAAAAAACAAAGATGACTGTCATGGTGATATGAAAAAATGTCAGGACCAAACACTAGAAATCAAATTGTTACAGTGAATGTAATTATTGAAATGAAGACTTAGAAAAACAATGACTAATCTGAAGTGCCTTCCTGAGAAACCTCTAAGGAAGTTCAGAATGTCCTTGGTCTTGAAATAGTCAGACAAAATGTTTCATTTGGGACACAGAAATACTTAGGCGTTATCTGAAAATCACTTGTCTTACGCCTCTTGCGTAAGTTCATGAATTTTAAGTTCTCTTTTCAGGTTTCAGATGAAACCTACCTGCATCTGTTTATCTACATATTTGGGAATCTGAAAATAAAGGAAAATTTACATTGTAGAAGTTGACAGTGTCTATACCATATATCTAATAAAATATATGACATTATTTAGAAATCTACACCTACTCCAGGAAACACATTATTAATAACATGAAGTGCCTGACACCGACTGCTTACATTTCATTTTACAAGTTCCATGCTTCAATATCTTGCTTCAGTATCTTTTAAGAAAACAGAAGTGCTCCGTATCTCATCTGTGGGATGAGAGCAAAAACACCACTCTAACCTATTTTTGGATTCTGCTTTTTTTTCTGAGGGTGGGATTTGTTTTGATTTTTCTCCCTTTTCTTTGGTAATTACATGACTAGAAAATTACACTTGAGATACACACAGTCCCTTAGGAGTTTCTGACATCACTAGGGCTGCTGGTATAGGCATATTTTTGGCTTTGTGGTAAAGGAATATGCTCGGAGGATCCATCCTACAACTTTTAAAAGTAGGGCAAATTAGTTTCAGCAAGAGCAGACTTATTCTCAGAGCTTCACACAAGCTATTTGTAAGTTCTTCTTTTGGTAAGATACTTATCCATCATAATTTTATTGGCCATAAGGTAGATTCCCATCAGGGTCCAATCCAAGGCTGGTGAGGCCAATGTCAGGACTCAATGGTACATTTGATTAAGATAGGTAGCAGCAGTTAATTTTCTATTTTGTGGCTTTGGAGACGCAACAAAATACATCAGTAACTGGCTTGCAGACACAGCCATGATTTCCCCCAGCTGGTTGGAACCTGCGTGGTATGAGAAACCCTCATGGCTAACAGGTGATGGAGGCTCACCAGTACCATCCCAGTGCTCATACAGCAGAAAGACTGGAGCTCTAATGGGCACTGTCAGGAGCGTCCCAGTGTCTACGGGACAGGCATGCCTTGGCTCTGCATCAGGTCAGTGTGGAAGCATACAGCACAAAACCTCAGGGCCTTTGGGCTCAGCCACGATGTGCTCGTTTGCAGGTGAGTTTGGGCATGTCCCATGTTGGTGTCGCAACAGCAAGCGGAGCACAGTCATCAATATATAGTGGCAGCCGAAATGAAAGATTACGGTGCAAGGGATGATGTTTTCCCTCAGTTCTCTTGCTAACAGGCCAGCAAAAAAAATAAAGCTTTTGTGATTTATACTTGTGGAGTAATCTCCACAGTAATGTGAAATATGATAGTTCAAATGGGTAAGAACAATGACAGCTGTTACCATTTTTGACAGGCAATGGGTTTTGGAGCTTGGTGATGAATTGCATGCTGTCTGGGATTTGTTCAGCCCAGTTATCTTCAGGATGTCATTTTGTTTTTTGTTTTTTTCTTTAAAAGAAAAACATCTTTTAAGTCCTTTGGTTTGATGTTGGAGACTTAACAGTTTCTGTTTGGTAAAGAATTTTGCTTTCTTGTGATCTTTTCTTGGAAAATGGCTCTTGTGCAGATTCCTAAGAAAAAAATTTTGAATGTTTATCCTGCTTTGATAAGGTAGAATAATGTTCTCTCTTTTATCTTTAATTTTATTTTAATTGGACCTGCAACAAAGATACCTAATTATATGAGGAATTTTAGTTTTGACACATTTCAAGCTAAAATATCACTAAAACACATAAATATGTCTGAATTGCAGACTTGTAATTACATTTAGTGAAGGGTAAACTGTATTTTATGTCAGATAACACCAGACCAGACTGAGATACTAACGACATGGAATTATACCCCAATCCCTTGACCTATCTCTGTGAAATTGGTGGTGAAGGATTTCCAGAAGAAGGATGGAAATTCAATACAAGCGGGAAGTCTTGCAAAGGTCCACATGATTGTCAGAACTTTGGTTGTTCTTCTTCAGTAACAAATACTGTCAAGCCTCTGTTTAGGTCTCTCTTGGAATGAGTCAAAGTAAAAAACGGATGGGGTGAAGCAATAACCAGTGCATGGCGGGGAAAGCCCCTTTTGGCAGGAGGGCTCTGCTTACCCCGTTCCAACAGATGAGCTCAAGGGGAAAAAAAGCAACAACTACTTTTAACAAATAAGGTCCTATGACATGGCTGAAGGTGGAAAACTAAGTCCCAGACTGGTAGAAGACAGTGGGATTTTAGTTACGTTTACATAGCCCTCATTGCACCCTTAGTTTTGCAAACCCTTTTCTAGACCTAAACTGCTCCACTAGAACAAACGTGCTTCCTCCTCCCACCTTGGTCACAACACTGTGAAAATCAGCACAACAGGGTCTTGCTGGACTGAGTTTTACTCCCTTTAAACCAGTGACATTGCTTCTTAGCTACTCATTTCCATGGGAACTAGAGCCAAGCTTTAAGTCCTTACAATTTCCTCTGCTTCTAATTTCACTGGCGTCGAGTTCTGACCAGTTAATCAAATGTCTTTTGTGTTGCAGGTGCCTTAATGTTTATTTTGATTAGTGTACCAGTTGCTATTTTTAGCTCTTTGGTCTTTGGGTTGAATGAATACCAGCACAGACCTTAAACCATAATAAACATGTGTTTTTAACCTTGCCATTTATTTTTATGTCTCTGTATCCAAATAATCAGGATGTGGTTACCTGTGAAGGTAGTAGACTACTACTTCAAATTTCAATGCACACCCACATACAAAAATATACATTGTAGAGGGTTACAGCTTTAAAAACACCGAGACAGACCCTTGACTGACGTTAATGGCTGTTGCCATCAGACTGAGAGACAGTGGTACCACCTGGCTTACGGCTTTGTCCTTTGATTCCAGTGAACTTAATCTGCTTCACCCCTGCAGAATAACCAGCAGCTTTCTTCCTCGCTGCTGATCCCTCATGGACAATATAAAAAAATATATTTATATATAAAAAAAGAAGTAACAAAATAACAGAAGCACATGTGAAATGTATTGAAAAGGCCAAGCAAGAAACAGTGTTTCAAGAAACAACACTACAAATGCTGTATCTTTACTTTTTAAAACTGGACTCCAAACAATTTTGTGGCTTTTCTCTGTTGTAATGTGGCGAAAAAGTACAAAGCCAAATGTTTTTTGCCATGTGTTTTCTGCCTGATCTAGTGGGAAATTTTTTATGCAGAGGATAAAACAACTATCGTACATCATAGAAATTTATTATATTTATACATCCTTTCTATTTCTGCTTTTGCCAAGTGAAGAGTCAGCAAAGAATGGCAGAATCAGGCCTGAATTATACTCTGGGGCAGGGCCTGGAGACAGAGTAATCAGCAAATTAGCAAATACCTTTGGCACTCCAGGCCCCAGCCTAGTTCTTAGTAACATCAGCTGAAATATTCCCACCTGGGTGAGTCGGAGGTGTGTCAGGTTTCAAGAGCTGGATCCAATCTGGGGCTTAGATTTAGAACGCAGCCTAAAACTATGTCCAAAGACATGCCTGCAGGACGCAGCTTCCTGATGCTGAGCCTCCCAAAACTTGACCCTCCCTGCAATATTTAAAGCCCCCGTAGGCATCTGCAAGTCCTGCAGCTGTGGCATGTGGTCAGAACACCATCAGTCTGAGTGATGGATCCCGGTGCAAAATTTTCCCAGGAGTGGGAGCTTGATAACTTTATTCCAGGATCCTGAGAAGATCCTGGAACCTGTGGCTACCATTAACTCACGCTGAGGACTGGTGAAATGCAGCCTTGCTTTCAAAATGCTGCTGGGGAGGTATGTGATTTCCATGACAGCTTTAGGCACCTGTCCGGTACGTGGGGAGGTCAGGGTCAACCTGGGTGGCTGTGAGCCACAGTCTCCTTGCTTACAAGTGAGTGCCTAGTTCATGAGGTTTTAAGACAAGCTTGCGTTTGTTACGCCTGCCCCTGCTAGGGCTGGCCCATCGTGCAGAAAGGAATTAAAAGATTTGCAGGTCTGTAGAGGAGCAAAGAGGAGGGAGCTGATTCTGCAGCCAGAGAAGAAGGGCACTCGGCTCGCACTCTCTTTAATGCAATGACTCTGTGAGATAAAACATATTAACAGCTATGGGAACAGATTCTTGCTTTGCTTTCACTTCTTAAAGACCTTTGGAGGGAGATTCCTGCGGGAAGTTGGGATGCGCCCGTGAAGCCATTAACAGAGTGTTCTCCTTGGCAGATGCTGCAGTTCCAGCTTGTTGTGGTGCATTTGGCCCTTGTGATTGCGGTGCTGCAGTGGCACTCCAGCTCAGCGCTCCTCGTGCAGGCGGCACCACAGGTGGGTGGATGTTTCTGGTGGTTGTCACATAACCTGCTCTTCCTCCGCATGTTCTTGGTCACAGAGTGTGGAAGACATCACAGTCTCCAAACTGTGTTGGAAGGTGAACGGTCACTATTGACTCTGTGAGGGCAAAGCAGGAGCAGGACAACTTCCCCAGTGAAGAGAGTAACGCAAAGTGCGTGGCCCTGGGAGGACAGGCAGAATGAAGTCTCACTCAGATTCATGCAACCTCTTCTGAAGCACCGTGGGATTTTCTGTGTGTTAAAACATTGTCCGGTGACTTTGGATAGAGAACTTCCTGAAGGTGGGAAGGAGGTGATTGGGGCGCGGGAGGGAAGCAAACTCCTCTAACACTGAAGGGAAGATTTCATTCTTCTTCTTAAAGGCAAATAATAGCATGAGAAGTCTGCAACTTTCAGAAGCCATAAGGAGATCCCTGAAAGAAGACCACCTGCACAAAAGTTACAAATTAAAGGAGACAGGAGAGACAAGGAGAGGGTAGGAGCAAAGTAACTTGCCTAAGCTTGCGAAGGAAAGCAGCGGATGAAATGGGAGAACTGTCACACGTTTCACCCAACATGATACGCAGAGGTTGCACCTGAAAATACTTCTGCTGCATTCTCTTCTTTTATGCCATCTTGACATAAAACAGATCTGACAGGAAAGGTACCTGGACATTATGTGATAGCTTCATGCCGTACAAACATCAAGGATCTAAAAGTTTAATCAACGTAGCACTGTTTGGCTGTAGGGTCTTTACATAGGTTTTTAAGATCACCTTAGAAGTTAGATGCATCCTGGAGAATACTGACGGATCCTTCTACCTTGTTCTCTGTCTTCAAATGAGCATGCCCTGATTATAGAAAACAATCTTTGTTATAGCAAATAGGGCTTGGGGCAACCACTCCCCACATCAGTGCTGCAGCAGCTGCTCATCTGATGCCACAGGGACCTGGTATCCAGTCTCTATCAAAGACAGATTTTCGTGAAAAGAGTATAAGAACAGAACATCTTCAGAGGCTTCCTGATCCAGAGACTTGCACCGGACCAGGGCATGTTTTAGCTCCTAATGGGCCTGAATTTGTTTATGAAACCGTTTAAAATCTTAGTAACCATGATGTCCTTTGGCAATGCATTCCTCTTCATCTATGTGCTCTGTTTAAAAAGTAGCTCCTTATATGTATTTTAAATCCACCATCTCGTGGCTTCCCTGGGTGGACTAGGGAGCTCTTTTTCCCGAGGAAAAAAATACTAGTCTTTATTCACCTCTTTGCTGTTCTTAAATTTATAAACCCTCCACTGTACCCCTGTTCTCACACTTATCTCACTCTGCTCTGTGAAGCTGTGCTTTGTTCAGTGGTTCACCATAGGAAAACTGTTGTCTACTTCTGATTATCATTTTAGCTGTCCCTCTACTTTCTAGAATTCTATTATATCCTTTTTAAGACCAAGTAAGTGGGACTGCACAAAGTACTCAAGAGCAGAGGCTGGTTTATACCTTTTCATTTCAGGTGTTACTGTAGATATTTATCCCCACTAACCAGAAGGGAGAGTTCAGCCTTTTTTTTTTATAAAGGTATAATTTTTCTGGAAACTTCTATGAAAGTTTTATAACCCTGAAAGGGAACAGAAAGGATTGCTCAGTGCACTTGAGGGTCATAAAAAGGAAAGTCAGACGACAACATGAAATACTTTACAAAAGTATTAGCTTTTGTGATACATCATTTGTATGATCACTGTAGTCGTGTGCTCCTCATTTAAAGGTTAGTTTTATACACTCCATCACCAGTTATGCCACCCATCAGTAGTGGGAAATGTCATCACCACAACTGTGGTGTGGATCACAGTAGATACAAGCATACTGCATCATCCATGTGATGGCTTCCTTTACATTCGTACTAAACCCACTGTGTGTGAATAATAAAGATAGTGGTGTGCCTCTAAAGAGAGAGGAAAACCAGCTTAGGCATATCATAAAAGTTTTAGTTAGAAATTTTTATTTAATTCTGTGAAGATCAAGTGGAGCAAGAAGATGAACCTTTCATCTGAAGAGAGAATGATTTGAGCTTGGCACCTGCTTTTGTGGACTAGCTGTTGCCCTGTATTTTTCTGTTATTTGCAGAGCAAATATTTCACTTTGATTTGTTTCATTTCTCTCTTGATAGACCCCAATATTCTCAGCTATTCCAGATAGTGAAGTAGAAGTTGGTTTTGAAAAGGTGGTAAACCTAACGTCATACCTAAGGTTCAAAATTCTGTGTCAAGCCAACATACTGTTCCTTCCTTTCCTCCTCACCGCGTAGTGTTGTTGCGTAAATTCTTTGAATGTCAGTGCTGGGCAAGTTTATCTTGGGATATTTTTTGCATAACAGTTAATTAATTTGTCAGCTTTGGATGGAAAGTTCTGTATAAGTTTTCATTGCTATTTATTAAAAATCAGTTTTCTGAAAAATTTCAGGACGGATATTGGAGTCTAGTAATAGTGATTGCATTTTTTAAAAGGATTAAATTACTCATCTCATGCTATAAGTGATACTAATCACACTGCAGAGATGGAGATAGTGGGCTTGCCTACAAAAACAGGCTTTGTGAGGTAATAAATTTTGATAATTCTTGCAATAATGACGAATGTGAGTTCAATTCTATTAAAAAAAAAAAAAATCCCAACATTTTATGGCAAACTCCTGTGGGCAGAAAATGGCCACATTTCACAGAAGGAACTTTGTTTTAAAACATTGGCCCAGGTTTAGTATCCTAGTGATGATGTACTTACAGGACTGCTGCTGTGACCCTGGTTGAAATGGTGTTTCTGGAACTTGAGCAGCAAGCAAACATCTCCCCTTTCTTTTGCAGCCTTTGGAGCCTTCTGCTGCTCTGGGCATGGGAGCACATCCCATTGCCAGCGAAGAGAAGTCAGCCACCAACCTGGCAGCCAAACTCTTCGTTCTTGATGAGCTGGTGTCTCTGGAGAATGAGGTGACTGAGACCAAGAAGAAAAGAAGTTTCCCAGGATTTGGCTCCCCGATCGACAGGATTTCTTCGACCTCTGTGAATCCTAAAGGCAAACAGAGGTAAATTCTTAGATGCTCCTATTGGTGATAAAGTTGGAAGAAGGCTGTTGGTAGGTGTCCTGGGTACAGATGGGTTAGCCTTAGCCACCACCAGATTTACTGGTCAGTTGTGGGGTGTTCCCTCCTGATCAGGGTACCAGAATCTCTACAGAACCCATTCTGGTTGCGTGGTGTGTAATCCTTCAGCTGTGATGAATAATACGCACGCTAGTTCATTTATCCCCACAGTGCCATACAGTTAACGAAGAACATTCAAGCGCGTGCATTTTTTTTAGTACGGTTCTTTCCACTGATGTGAACTAACATTCAGTTTAAAACTGCCTTTTTGATGACGAGATTATTCAAAGCAAAAATATGCCTGAGGTTCAAAAGCAGAGGGGCAGGACTAGGTGTTCCTGAGGCTGGGGTGAAGAGAAGCTATGGTGGTGTGCACGCCGTGAATAGCAAGATGAAGAACACATTGTGAAAACGGGCAGACAGTTAATTAGAATGGGCTTCAAGACCTCGATCAACTTACGGTAAGAGAGGGTTTAATCAATACAGCAGTACAGCAATACCTTCACAACACACAGAAGATAAGCGTGTTTATAACAGGGCTAAGCAATGATTCTTCATATAGCTGGGGAGAGCCAGTGAGTTTGGGGCAAAGCTCAAGGGGCTGTTCGCTATATCTGAATGAGCCTAACTGTCTTGTTCCCTTCTGCTGGTAACTGTCATCTTTTGGATGGAATCCCCAATGCCACAAAGTATTTAATAACATGCTTAAAGCTTAATCTGGAAGTGGAAAGTATTCACAAGAGCCAGTCAACGTTACAAATATTTTTTTTTTCAAACAGAGTTTTGCAATATTTTCTTGTTGTTTTTCCATTTATCCACCCAGTCTGCTACTAAGACTTTTTGACTGCAGCCAAAAGTGATAAAAAACTAAATTCTTAAAACCTTGAGCGGAACTACTCTGTCCTGTATATCTCTTCAAGAGATCACAATCAGCTCATTCCTTGTTTGCTTTTTAGCATGTTTTCCCTTTCCAGGGGAGGAAATATTAAACCTATAAGCTTTTTGAAGCTGCAGTGACTTTTTTGAAAAAGTACGTGGTATTCCCAACTTGTCTCATGTTTTTTGGGTGGAAATCTTGTTTTGTTCTGTGTGCAGTATGGGGACACACACACACACAAAGGGAAATTGTGGTGAAAATTGTCCAAGTTTTCTAACAGCTTGTCTGTTAATAATGTGTTCATGCAAATGAGTGACACCACACAAAATTCCTCCTTTTTCAGCATCATCAGCACAGTTTGCAGTTTTGCCTTGAGATTATCGCTTTGGGGTAACTAATTGGCTTTTGAGCTTGGGATTGACTCGTTTATTAGAACCATCTGGGCTGCCTTGATCACTGCATTGACAGTCAGATACTACCATCAGCACGGACCGCAGATCATGAGTGCTACCAAACAGTTGAAAGTCTGTACATTCAGATGGAAACAGGCAGAGCTGCTGCACTTGGAGTAAAATAGAGGACTGTCATGCACACAGCAGACAACAGTCCATTCCCACACCAGCTAAGATGGTTACCTTTAGAGACCAGATACTGACTTTTGAAGTGTGAAAGCTGTGACATAGCTTCAGCCCTCTGAATTAGTACAGTGTGTGTAGTGCCTGGTAACAGAGCAGAAACTTTGGGAAAAGAGCAGTTCACTTGACTTGATAAACGCACTTAACAAATTATTGTGGCACCCACCAGTTACAGGAGGGCCCAGGTCCTAATCTTGCTCATCAAAATCAATTTATAAAGCTTTGAAAGCATGGGAAAAGCATGCAAGAAGGCATGAGTCTTCAGAAGATGTAGAAATATCCCTGGGCAGCCAGAGAGAAAGAGACTCCGGGAATCTTAGAAAAGGCTATTTTAAATGGCGAACGTCACTTTGTCCCTAATAAATCTGGTTTGGAAGATGGAAGCGGTGTGGGAGGCTGGGGAGGGAGCGGTGGCTGCCCTGCTGTGGCTCGGGATGGCCACAAGAGGGGAGGCTCAGCCGCGCTGCCCGCGCTGCCCGCGCTGCCCGGCCTTTCCCCGGGCATGAGGTTACGATTTCCCTCTCTGTTTAGCCGCAGAGCATGGCGGTGTTACAACTAACGATGCGGAATCACCCCCACACCCCATAATCCAGTCTGGGAAATTAATTCCCCTTTTTATCAAGCCAGGCTCAGTACGACCCCAGCTGCCCAAGCCTCCCACCTGCCCGCCCAGCATGTGCTGGGGTCAGTGCTGCCCGTGAGGCACCAGGCTGAGGCTCAGCCCTTGGCTTTCTTTTCTGTGGCTTAGTGCAACGGTGCTGGATACGTAGGTGCCTGAGGAAGGGGCGGTGAGGGCTATGCAAACGGCTTCCCTTCATTTGCGACGTTCTGTAGCCGCTCCAGCTCGTGCGGAGCTCCCTGCGCATGCGCTACGCTGTCAATTCCCATGTCTTGACCTCATCTGAAAAGTAGTTGGAAAAGAGCCAGTGTGAAATGGGCTGCTGAGAATGATGCCTCTGGGCTTCAGCCCGTGCCTGAGGGGTGTGAGGAAAGGAGGCTGCTCAGGTGAGACCATGGGCTAGACGGGTTGACCTGGGCGGGGTGTGCAGAGCCCCCAAAGCCACAGGCTGAGTGAGCATGGCAGTGCTAGTATGTAGAGTTAGACCCAAGTGCACCATAGCATGCTCTCCTGCTAGTTACTTTGCATTTGCCAACTTACAGAACAAAGTTTCTTTTTATTTATGTTCCTTGACAAGGACAGATAGAGAAAAGTGTTCATCTTCCAGGGTTTCTCTTGGACCTGCATTTCACTGGCAAGTATTCCAAGGGCGAAAGTTGAGGTTATTCTCAGCTGCAGAAAATCTCATCATTTCCACAATTAATTAAAATAAAACTTCTGCTGGTGGAAAAAGTGCTCAAAATGATGAATTAAAATGGGAAAACTTTTTTATATAATAAAGAAATTGTAATAAAATATTCCTGCATAGAACTTCTTTCACATTTTCCTCATGCCCTCATTCATCAAATCATTGTGAAATGTATCACGTGAAGGAAAAAAACAACCCCAAAACCCTCCCATTTTTAATCTCGTCAAAGGGTTGCTACTATACAATTTTGAGAACAGTGCATTGCAGGAGACCCTATAGGAAAATCCTGCTAGGGCTCCTCTGAGTTGTCCCCTCTGTTGCTCTGCAATACTTTCTAACTCCTTGCTTTGCTTAGCTCCAGTTGGCCCTGGAGATTTCAAAGATTCAGGTTAATGGTTCACCTGAAGTATGGAATACTATGCATGAAACAATTCCCCCTTACACATGCAGTGTACCTCTTTTATGACTAGCAGTTAACCTGTGTAGTTGTTTGTTTGCTGCCATATAAAAACAGAGATAGTAGAGAAACATCAGCCAGTCTGTAAAACAGGTGCAAATCCTGTCTAGTCTTTTGTAAGACAAGTGAAGCATCTTGGTTTTAAATACTCACATCTCTGGCTGCTCCTGCACAGCTGTTCTGTCTGAAAATAAGTTCTTAGTGGGATGAATGGAGGAATTGAAGATATAGCAACATTTTGATTATTCCTATGATGTCTTTCCCCAATTCTTTCCCTCTTCCTTTGCTTTTTTCCCTGTGCAGGAAAGTGGTTGAGCTGCCTAAGAGACGGTTTGGAGTTCCTCTTGACCGGATTGGAGTGAGCCGTCTCGGCAACACTAAGGGTTAGCAAAACACTCCGGGTGTGGGCAGGCTGGGAGAACCCCCCCGTTCTCAGTTACATGGAGGT
>NW_010525625.1:0-9723 GCF_000687285.1 Phaethon lepturus | reverse complement strand
GAAAGAGTGGCTTGGGGAGTAATGGCTTCTTATAACATGGACTGTGACTGTCAATTTAGCTTGAATGCCCTAAATTACAATTTAGTACCCCCCTACAAGAAAACAAGTGTTCCTGATGTTGTAATCTCCTATAGACCACCTTACAGTGTGTTTGTCCAAGCCTTGCATTTCTGACATGGGAAAATGTAATGTTTACTGCTTTTCTGCCCACAGGTGCTTCTGTTCTGAATGATTGATGCTGTATCGCAAACATTACAGAAGTACAGAAGATACATCACAGCATGTCTTGTCATTGACTAATGATACAACACTCAAGGAACTGGCCTCTTGCAGAATCTGTTTCACATTGTATTTTATGAATGTTGCATTTACAAATAATAACAAACTCAGTTCATCAGGTCAGAATGCTCTCACAGTTGTGCACAGTGCCACTGATAGGAGGGAACAGAAAATAGGTATATAGTTTAATTGCATGGCGTTTATTTCTTAAACTTGCAGAAGTGCATTATCATAGCAAGGACTGTTAGATTTTTCTGGATTGAAAATAAAACTTCCAAAGATGCCAACAGCGATCCATGAAAAGCAGACAGTTTGCTTTGCACATTTTTTTCAAGAGGGTGTTTTTTGGTAGATGAAGGGAAGATTTAACAGTTATGGGACAAACGTAGAATTTATTTAAACTGCTGCTTGGGAGAAGATGGCTACTGACTTCATAGGACTTAGTCTGAATAAGAACTGTGATAATACCTTAGTATTTGTCTAATGTTTTTCATAGTCTTTCCCTTATCTCTGCACCATATTTAGACATGTTTTCATCGTATAGCAGATCCTGAAATGTGGTGAGACTTCTAGTTTCCTCCTCTAAGCTGATGAATACATTTCAGTCCTCCCTATGCATAACATAGGATAGCGTCCAAATATGAAGTCATCTACTTCCTAGGCCATCTGCATCATATGCCTTATTTTAGCCTCTTGATGTGTGCACGGCACATAATCAGACATCCAACTGTAAGAGTTCAAGTATTTCTCACTCTGGGAAAATGTAAACTTGTCCTCTCCACTTCAGAGTAAAACAGGTTATCTTAAATCCCATTTCATGCTTTTCACATCTTTACAGATTATAAAATACAGCTGAAAAGAGTTGTTTGCTGACATCTCAATGCTCAGATTCACAGCTGATGTTTTCTAAACTTCACATGCTTCTTCTTGGACTTTGGTCCATGTCAGCTAAATTCCTGGGATTGCTATTCTTGGGTATAAATCATCCTTAGCGTTGCGAAAGAAGATCCATTGAGAAAGGGATTATGCAGGACTAAGAAAAAAAGATCATTCTTGCCAATCACCCTGAAACAGGCAGAGAGTAAGGCTGGAGATAGGAATTAAGTGTTAATTTCCTAATCTTATATGAGGTACAAAGCACCTGGCCATCAGCTAGCAAAATGGGGAAAAATACAGTCAGTTTCTCAGTCAGCTACAGGAAAGGAGTGGGGAGGTCAATGAGTCTTTGAAGTCAAAGTTATTGTGAGGACTGGGACTTCGGGGCAATTGCCCCGGTTCAGGCCCTGGCGGGAGGTGAGGCTCCCCCTCAGAAGGGCAGGGAGCCCTAGGGCCTTTCCCATTTTCCTTCTTGCTTATTGCCCTGCCCTGAGACCAGGACTGGCTCAGCCACAGAATGTTTGCAAGAAACTTTGCTCTTCTTGACATCTCCAAAATAGGCTAACGCTGCTGAGAGCAGCTGCCCAAAGCAGTGACTCGCGTTAAGAGGTGCCCCTGTCTTTCCCAGCAAGCAGAACGCTCTCTAGCTGAGTTAGGTGACCATTCCTCCTTCGGTGGGTGGGTTGTCAGTACCTGTGTGTCAGGTGAAGCACCGCAGCTGCTTTCCAGACCGGGCTCTTGAAAGTCGTAGAGAGAAAGAAGGGCTGTAAGGGCACAAGTTGTCATCCTGGGTTTTTGCTCCCTGCTTTTCCCTGGTCCCACAGCTCATTTTCTGCCTTTGAGCTTGCAGGTAAAGGCTGAGAGCTGGATTGTGTGGATGCGTGTAGACTCGCTGACTCGAGACAAGATTTTCTGTCCATGCTAGAAGCAAGTCTGCAAATGCAGTCCCAGACGAGCCCAGGCCCTGTCCTCTGCAGTGCACTGCCACCACCTTCCCTGAGCCGCTCCTGCGGTGCAGTAAGCAGTTATCTTCTTGTGCGGAGCTCATCCAGACAGTTGGCAGATAATCTGCTTGCAAGGTAGCCATATGTATGGGGCATGGGCAGATTATGGAAGTGAGGACCTGACCACTCATACAGCTGTCTGTCAAAAGCAGCACGGACAGAGTCATTGCGTGACGTATTTTGGGAGACGCAGATCAGAGGAATCCGATGAGGAGGAACCTAACACAGTGGCTTTGCAAAGACGCTGCTGGATCATAAAAGTATTTAAAAGTTGGCAGGTATTAGCCTGGGCGTCCAACTAAAGAGGGGTTTTAAAGCCTGTAAGTTGTGTGCAGAAATGCCCTCCATTTCCATGGAAGACACCTCCATGAGCAAAGCAGGGCAGTGGTGTCTCTGGTGGTGTTGCTTGGAACTGGGAGCTGGAAGCTTCAGTCCTGCTCCGGGCTTCCACCTCACTGCATGGATTACTTGGGAGAAAGGAACAGCCTTTCTGTTCCTCTGTCCCATCCACCACACAGCACACTGAGACCTCCTGTGGCTCAAAAAGCACTCCTTAAAATCCATAAATTGGCAGGTGCTGTTTAAAATATTATAATATCTGAAAGGTTGAACACCACCATTTGTTTTCATAGACAATATTGGATAGCTTCAGTCATTGTGCATAGCACGGAGGTCAACAAATGTGAGATGAGGATATACTGCAGCGTCCGTTGCACGCTAGATTTGCCCTGTGCTGCCTGCTTGCAAATCCATTCAGATGCCTGTGAGGATTTTCTGCTAATAAATTAACATGATCTACTAGAATGTCTAAGGGAAATCCCTTTAATTATTGCCTGTGGGTCATTAACTTTAGCAAGAGTGACTGCCCAAGCATGGGTAAGGTGTGAGCAAGCACAACGCACCTGAGGAAGAGAAGAGTTTCTGTGCTGCCTGTTTAGGAGGAAGGACCAGGACCCCCACTGTGACACGTTGAGGGTAAGCCTAGGGAGAACATCGCTGCCTTTGCTTCAAATTAGTAAATGAATTGCACTCAACACTTATTCATCACTCCAGCAGAAACAGCTAACACAGCAGCATATAGTGCCTGTGAGGAAACACTGGGGTAGTTTGGGTACCATGAGCGCTTAAATAACTGCGCTGATAGGATGTAGCACACTATGGGGGCCGAAAATCACTGCTAAGCAGCATGGTGCCTTGCACTCCAGGGAATTCCTGGGTCTAGGACCAGAGCAAGCTGTTAAATAGCCACAGACGCTGTATGTCTTTTCCTGACTTACTGATGAGTTGTCACACCGGGTCGGGAAGGCACGGCTACCGCTAGCAGGTAACAGATGGAGCCTGCTGCTCTGGCCTTTCATTGCACTGGGATTTACACCAAGCTGAAAGCATCTGAGCTGAACACCAGCTTGGGGCACTCAGTGCAGCTCTTATAATATACCCCCCTTTCAGGTGGAGCACCAAACTCCTAAAGAAAGAGAGACCCTCCTCTTGGCAATAGGCTATAATTTTTTCCTGGATTTGGTGCTGTTGTGAGGCTGTGTGAAAGGTGGGTATGCTCCCACGTACCTTTTCACTTGCAGAGAAGCAACGGAAAATGGGAAATGTGCTCTGAATCATTACCAAGGAAAAACCGAAGAATTAATGTTAACAGCAAACTGTATTTCGCATGTCATTAGACCTCACTGATATAATCAAGCTGGTTTTATTCCATAGATGCCGCTTTGGCCTGTAATAGGATGAATAGATCTCCTGTTAATGAAGTGCATGCAAGATACTGCCGCGGTAAGTGTGCGCTTCTTGCCAGAGCCCAGGGCAATGAACGTAGCATAGTAATTACAGCTTTGGGAGGGGTAAAGTTTTGAAGAATATGTAGCATGCAAGCTACAGGTAAATAGCATGGCTCGACAGGGCTGGAGAGACAGCTCAATTCCAGTCAAAATCAGTTCACGCATTCACAGTGTCTACCAGATTATGCTCTCGTTTATGCTGTTGGAAACCTCAATGTTAACATCAGGATTTATTCTGAATTTATGCTTTTGGGAACATAGTCCTTTGTTTTTGCAAAGGAAAGTGGGTAACATAACTTAAAATGAATATATGTAGGAACCACTGATGAATTGTTATCTTTTCCTTTTGGACAGGGACAGACAAAATTTTGCAGTAGAAAAAGCCAGCTAGCATCTGCACTGAGCAGGCACATGAGCCAAAAATCATTGCTCAAAACATCATTTTGGGGTGAGTAGGTAGAAATCAGTGGGTCTGGTCCAGTCCTATGAGGACAGCAGCCCACACATATCCATGAGAAAGACCTAACTCATTCACAGTTCTAGTCAAAAGGAAGGGCCTCTTCCTCAGGCACTTTAAAACAGGCCAGTGTTGCTCTACCTCGGTGTTTAATGGGAGCCTTTTTTCCATTGTAAACTTCACATGAGCCGTTAAGGAAACAAGAGCCTACATCAAGGGACATGTGCTGCCCCTTGGGCCTCTGCCCGGGGTGAGAAAGAAAACAGCACGTGCTTCTGTGCCACAGAAAATCTTTATTGGAATCATATCCAAAGGACCCAGACTTCTGTGCCTGTCCTCCCCCAAACCTACTGCGAGCGCTGACCGGACACCACGAGCATCAGCTCTGGCTCGGCAAGCCGAGGCGGGCAGCCCTGAGCCCTTCGCCTCCCGTCCCGAGAGCGGGTGTTAGGGCAACACAGACCTGCTGGCAGGACGCGACGGGAATCCCAGGCACCACCGCAGCCACGTCTGCAGCTGTGGGCAGAGGCCCAAGCTCACGGGGACCGTTAGTGTTTGGTGCCTCGGGGGACCTGGTGAGAAGGGGAAGAGTGTACAGTGACAGCAGACGGAATGGCACACACAGGACAGCAAGGAAAGTTGGGAAGCATCTTCCAGGTAGAAGAACACGGTAGGTTAAACCCGGAAGGAAGGAACAGTGGAGAGTGGTAGTGGGCTACCAGCTCCTGTCACCGTTAGACTTGGCTGTGGTGCGGTCATGGAGGATGGCATCCAAGGTAGCAGCACGATGAGAGAACAGAGCAAACTCTTAACACATTAACACTCAGCAAGGCAGTTTGGGGAAGGGCTGATCTTCATCTTCCAGTCCTGGCAAGCCTTCAGATGCAGTATTTCCAAAAGCAGGCTGGGAAGGGATACAAGAGAAGGATGTTAGCATCCAAGAGACTTTTTCCATCTTCCCGCTCTAGCCCTGGAGTGGGTTTCAAAAGCCCCATGTCTTTGAGAGAGTTGGGGTGTGAAGCCAGCATTGTGGTTTCTGGGCACATCTCAATAACCAGCTTTGACTTCACGTAACACTTTTAGAAGGTGTTTCTTTTAGCTGCTTACAGTGTAAATAAGGGCTCCAAAAGCTGTTTCTGTGTTGAGTGATTTATAAGGGTTTGCTTTTGCTTTTTCTCTACTTCAGCAGTATCAGGAGTCAGCTTTTTCTTTTCTGTCTACTGGCCAGCAGTTTTGCTGCCTCAGAGGTGTGTGCAGGGTTTTTCACCCGTGGCTGGCTGGAGGAGCAGGATACTGACTTGGAGAGGCTGGATCTGGTCCTTACAATTTTTTTTAAAACACAGTCATTATCACTCTGCTGCTAACGGTCCTCCAAACAACACTGATCTCTGTGGGCCTTTCTAAGGAGACTAGATTAGGGAAGGATGCACATTTTGTTGTTGGAAAAAATAGCTGTACCACCAGCATACCCTGCTCTTTGAATCCTGTGTGGGTCTCCTATTGTCAAATATGAGATGAAATTTCTACCTGGTTTTTGAAAACAGGATCTTGGGAGAGGGCTGCTGCTGAATGAGCAGTGCTCATGCTGAGACACGAGCTCATCCCAGACTGGAAGGACTTTAGATGAAGGCAAAGATTCTCTGCTTTAATTTCTGGCAGAATCTGACCTAAACCTGGCAGAGGGAAGTACTTTTATCTACATTTTAACCTTCCAGACTGGTGGGGGCATGAATTAGATTAGCCAAATTAACGACAGCCTCCAGGGTTGCATATAAATTGCAGATTGTCTAAGGATCACCTAAGCGCTTAAGCAAGTCTTGCACACAGGGATTTTCTCTTGGCTGTCTGGCAGGTTGGCAGCTTGCACGTGTACCGAGCATGTGGGGTAAGGGCAGAACGAGCTCTTTTGTTTTTAGGCCACATCTGGCATGAGGCACTTCTGGTTTATGGCTGCCACTGCTTTGTGGAGGAATGCCCTGAAAGCCAGCACGAGCGCATTGTCCACGTGCTCGTCGGGGCAGCCGTGCAGGGGCCCTGGTGCAATATGCTCTTGGATACAGACGGGACAAAGCTTGGAGACCAACTGCGGGACCTACCAGATCTTAGTTCCCTGCATTCTTGGTTCATTTCTACAGCCTTTTCAGCTGCTTTTCAGCAGCACAAACAAGTGTTCCTTTTTTCCTCTGTAGGGAAGCCGTGACCTTGGCAGAGGGGAACGCATGCAGTCCGCATGCCTCATTGTGCCTTCAGCACTAGCTTTGCGCCCAGAGCAAAACGAGGGGTGCACTGCAGGGATGTGTTCATACAGAATTCACCCCCTCCTGGACAGACACTTATTGCTCATATAACCAACCCCATGTTCCTCTGCGAAAAGAGGGATGCAACACTGACTGCCTCCCGTGAGGTCCTGGCTGTGCAGACCCAGTGTATCTGCCCCAACAGCAGACAGGCTTGGTACATGGTCCATCTCACCAGCTGCTAAACCAGCCAGCCATTAACAAGAGAGGGCCAGGACTGCTAGAAAAGCTGCCAACCTGTTTTTCAGCATATTTGGGGCATGTTTACTGTCGCTGCCTTTGTTGCAGAAAGGAAACCCTGGAGACGAGAGCTGGACAGGACGGCTGCAGGGCTCTAACCCAAAACCTACCGCGTTTTTTGGGCTGGGGTGCTGCGAGACTTTCCAAGGCATAGGCCACCTCTGACCCTTCCTCAGTTGAGAGCTGATCCTTCAACTTCTCCAGCTGTTCAAAAACAAACATAGCAGTAAACAAATGCCCCATCCTGGGGAGGTCCACAGCCTGCTGGCAGGCGCAGGGTGGCTCGGCGGCGGGAGGTACAGGCAGCATGGCTGACAGCATCACCGAAGCAGGACCGTTCCAGGAGGATCTGCCTTTGGAGCACTCACACTTCCTCATGTCCTCCTCCATTAAGCTGCTCGTTTTATGGCCGCAGTGTAGGCACCCTCTGCCTACCCTCTTCCCCATCTGTAGCTACAGGAACATCTATGGCCACGATCTAGACTTCTGCTCCGGCAGAGTTGCCCCCATGAAGCTAGAGCTTACTGTCCCTCAGCACGGGTGCGAGGAGCCAAGGGTAGGAGCGGGCAACCTCCTGCCTGGCATGCCGCACTGCGGTTTTTCGGTCTGAAGTGAAAAGTAAGGTGAATAGGGCTTCCACTGCTTGTGGGGTTTGGGGCACAATGGGAGCCATGTCAAGGTTGCTGCACACCTTTCCCTGTTCCTGGAAACTCGGTGTAGGATGTAAAGAGCCCAGATAAAAATCAGTCTGGATTAGGCGTGCAGTGGCTATCCCTCTAACTTCAACCTGTTATGGGATGCAGCCAGCTGATGCAATGCCTAGGAAGGCAGCAAGGCCTCCCCTTCTCCCTCCTTTTTCTTCCATGGAGATTTCCTCTGGCGTCTATTTTTTTCCTGGCTTAGCCTTCACTGGCCTCTCACTGGTGGCAGAGGCAAGAGCTGCCTCAGCCTTCATTGCACTGGTCTGTAGCCTTGCTCTCGTTTTATCTTTTCGGGTTGTGCAGCTATTCAGCCCACGTTCTGCTTTTCACTTTGTGTCATACATGCTTACATTATAGCAGCAGAATGAAGAGTAGCAGGATGTAAAGATAGAAGAATAGGGCTTGAAGACTCTATGCACAGTTGTTTAGCTATTCATGCAGCAGTATACATATATAAGTGTCCGTGCATTTGCTCCTCTCACCTGTTCAAGCTCTTCAAATTTCTTTGCCAGCTCCCAGTCTGCAAGAAAGTAGAGACTAACATCAGTATCTGCATTGCTTCCCAAAGCTCAAATCCAAAAGAGTTTCTTCATTTAACCTCTTCAGTGGTTGACAAAAAAATCATATATTTTCTGATCGTGATCTCCAAATCTGTGGCAGCAGAAACAGTGACAGAAAAGCAGGTTTTCTCTGTTGAATACTGTGGGACTTTACCTTAATTCTCCATTACGAGGTTCACCGTGCTCATCGGCCCAACAAAGTCACATACTGTATGATACCAGCTCAGGTGAGCCTCTGCTGCTTTTTAATTTTCATCCTGATAACAGCAAATCCCTAACGCTGGCTTTTCTGTCACTGGGCTTTTGTATGAACTCCCATTGCTTCCTTCAAGACTTGTTTACCCTCGCAGCACCTATGCAGGCAGAAGTCAGAAGACACAGATTTAGCCTAGCATAGCTTATTGCTTTGTAAGTCAGCAAACACCAGGGTTGTCAGTGGAGCAACAGGAGCAGTAACGAAGCACTGAGAGCCTGGGTTTTGCACTTCTAAATGTCAGGGGAGCACAGGGACCCGGGGACCAGCTTCACAGATCACACTTAGAGATCTCAAGGCTGAGCAGCACTGTGCTAGACTGTAAAAAAATTATGCAGATGGATGAATGAGCTGCCCTAAGTTATCCCGTCGAGAAGGGGAAAGTTAGGTGCCTATGAATGGGAACTGAAACCTCCAGCTGAATTGGGAAGGGCTTGGACTAGCAATAGGGAAAGCTGCAGGAAGGGATGGGGGATTTCAGTCTCACTCCTCTTGAGGACTGAGGTACCTTATTCCAGACTCAAACTGATGTCAAAAACAATTAATATTTTTAAATAAGATAGTTGGAACAATGGAAAACACCATGAAAACATTAGCTCAGTCAAAGCTGAGTGACTGGACTATAGCAGTTCTCCTGGGAGAGAAACACAAAGTGATCAGCTGGTTTTAAGTGCCAGTTTGGGAAAAAAATGCACTAAAATAAGCAGAAGAGCCAGGAAAGAGCTAAAGAATGTCTCTGCTGGGCCCCACAAGAAAGGCAAAAGCCAGCCCTGGAGCTGCCTCCTTTGTCTGCTCCTAATGTGGCAGCAGGCATCAGTCTGCATCTCCAAGGGGATTTAGGACATAATTCCCCCTGATTGCAGATAAGACTTCAGCACACAGACACATCTCCAGACTTGGGCTTTTTCTTTAAATGATTGAAACTGAGCAGGAGGGTGCCAAGAAAGCACTGACTGCCTTCTCAGTTTCTCCTTCAAGAAGGAAACAATCCAATTGAAAAATCCTGAATATTTTCTGACAGATATTCATCCAACAGAAAAAGCAGCAATTCCTAAGCAAATCCATTACATTAGGGCTCAGTTTGAGAGATGGTCTGGGGATGGGGATGGGAATGGGCTGGGAGTCAGGAGGTGAGGGATCTGTTCCTGGCACTGCCAGCAATGACCTCAGGCAGATTCCTCTTAAGCAAGTTTTTACATATCCATAAGGTTGAGACAGCCAGGCCTGCATATCTACAAGTGAAAAGTGCCACTTAAGAGATTATTATTA
>NW_010525624.1:32146-47720 GCF_000687285.1 Phaethon lepturus | reverse complement strand
GATTCTGTGATTCTGTGATTCTGTGATTTGAGTGTTGTGTATTTATACTGAAGATATTAAATGTGGAATTTATTTCACCTGGCTTGAGACAGCCAAAGTGAGGAAGACTACATCAACAACAGTCATCTTTGAATTTTTGAAGAAAGCAGTAAGCATGTTTTTTAGAGATCAGTTTGTGACATCATTGCTAAAGGTCTTTATTTGCTCGCATGAGTCCCACCAGAAAAAGACAAAGTATTTTTTTCAGCAAGGTTCTGACCTGCTTTCAGGCTTTGCAACATTAGTTGAACACAAACCAAATCCTTATTAACCTTTTACTTGGCATAGTACTTTTCCATCAAAGCTCTGAAGTTTTGCCTATTTATTTCATTTCTGTAGTGATTTGGTTTATTGTGAATATTGGACAATTTAGAGTAAATTGTCTAGCTAAAATAATCAGGGGGAAAATAGATGCCAGAGATCAACTCATCCAATTGCATTAAATGAGAGACAAGATTTTCTTTACTCATTTATTTAAACCAAATAACACCCTCAAGACATACCTACCCTTCAAAATGAAGTGACATGTATGCAGTACTGGGATTCATTCCAAGGACTAGCATCAAACCTTAAGGAATTTCAATTCAAATAGGAAAAGTTATAGTGGTGCTTTAAAATAGGGTTGTGTGCAGATCTTCTGTGATTTCTTCCCTCATAGATATGGAAAACAGATTTTTTTCTTTCAAAATGGATTTTTTAAACTGATTTTTAGAGCTGAAACAAAAAAACGCAGTTGTGCTGTCTACTGAAAGTGTTCTGTTTACAGGAAAAGAGGTTGAGAAGCTATAAAAGAAAAACTTTTAAGTATTCAGAAAGATCCATTTCCTTTTTCCTTTCTCAAGCTCTCCACAAAGTGAGAGGACCTCATTTTCCTCTGCATGTGCTATGCTTAGAGTATGCAAAAAATAAACGAATGAATATGTATCCTGCAAAAAGATTTGGTATTCAAAATTCCTGCTTCCAGCCTTAAGCAGTTTCTCTAAACATACTTCCCTGGAGTCAAAAATATGTTTTTAATGGCAATTTTATGATGTTATTGGTGCAGGCATAATGAAATAAGAAAACTAACTTATTAGCTAGAGTATGGGGAAGAATTTTATGGTCACTTTGTATTACAATTATGAATTATGAATAGCTGCTAGAAGCATGTTTTAAACATTAGCAGTATATGATTCACTCAGCTATAAACACACCAGAAAAGAACACACTATTTGTTTACAAACTATTATAATAAACAACCTTTTTCACTGTTTTCACTGTGCCTAGATACAACATGTAGCCACTCTGCCTAGTACACATTACTCTCAATGTGAAGCAAATTTCTTGTTTGATTTACTGGCTGGAAAACCCCTGTGTTTCTAACAACCATTAAGAAATGAATGGGTTCTGTTTTCAAAGAACTGGTATTTATACCAAGGGATTTGATCTCACACAACGGACAAAACATTCTCTACCAACCAGGTGTGTCTCCACTTTTCTTTGCATAAGTTCATTCAGTGCAATTGGGTAGATCTTGCAAAGCAACAGAAATGTGAAAGAACTGTGGAATATATATATAAATATTGGTGTGGGCTATGATAGGGAAATGTACATTTTACAAAAATATCTTGCTATGTTTTTTAAATATTTGGCCAGATGCCCAAAATGCAGCATAGTATGTCCAATTAAGGGGACTATCCTTAGTTTTCCTGTGAGAACACATCCTTCTTCAACAAATGAGCTTTCATTTTAGAAGGAAAGGTACTGTGCTAAGAATAGTTTATTGCCTTTTCCTAAAATACTAACTCCATCAATGACCTAGTGGACCTATGCTTCCTTTCTAAAAAGTAACAGTGGATGTCATGAGTCCCCCTTCTAGAAGACCAAAACCCCACTTCCACCCTCTAGTGTCAGTGACTTACAATGCATACAGCTGGAGACACAATCTCAAATCTAATTTGAAACAAGTTGCAAATGAACTGAAGGAGAAAGGTAATATCAAGCTAAAACTGGCAAAAGAAGCCATTCTTTAAACTATCTTGATAAGAGAATCAGTGATTAGCCAGAATCATTCTCATTTTCAATGTGAGCTGAATCATGAAAGAAAACCTCTGTAAAAACCAGTTACTTGCAAATGTAAAACTTACATAAAATGAGTAGTCATACAATTCTGATAGTGTTCTGAAAGGATCTTTGCAAGACCTTGAAAAGCCACTCGTGTTAATTTACTTTGCCAGTAAGAATCAATATTGCTGCAAAGCAATCTTACAGCCTTGAATGTAAAGATCTGTGGAATAGTTTGCCAGATACTTTTAAGTGGCCAGAAAAATGTAGCATGACTTTTAGGAAGCCTTTTTCAGAGGAGGTTCTTGTAAAGACACGATATATCATTCATCTTTTAACCCAACATTGATAAAATAAAGGAATACCTATAGAACATGTATGGTATAAGTGAAGAGTCACACACTGTTCGGAGAAGTTTGACATACTTTCATGTTTTCTCTTCTTGTATACTATGTAGCTCACAGAAATCACATCAGCAATGTGTTATGATATATCATTATTCACCTGGGAATGAAGCAGTTGCTTCATTACTCAGGAGTGTTTTAAAGTCAAAGAGCTGAAATATTTCATTTTCCATTTTAAATTCAACTGCAGCTGGTAGTTTACAAAAGACAAATTCTCCAAAATTACTGAAGATAGAGACCTAGAACAAGAATTTTGTGACTAGCCACAGCTGAATGTGTAAAGTCTATCATAACTTTCTTGGACATCTCCGTTTGCTGCAAATCTGAATTTTAAAACATTACTGATAAAGGAACCATTTACCACCCAAAACCTAACAAAATCTGGTTAGAGTTCATATAGTATGGGGCATTCTATGTGCATTCATATATGCCCCTTCTATGGGCATGCATGCACATACTTTCACATTAGCGTGTTTCTAAAGATAAAATATTGATGGAGGTATCCAG
Source organism: Phaethon lepturus (assembly GCF_000687285.1). Taxonomy (NCBI): domain Eukaryota; kingdom Metazoa; phylum Chordata; class Aves; order Phaethontiformes; family Phaethontidae; genus Phaethon; species Phaethon lepturus. The sequence continues at coordinate 44,727 of NW_010525624.1, read as the reverse complement.
AGTAACATGACCATGGTTTAGATGTTGTGTGTCACAGAATCCTGACATTCTTGCAAAGTGATGAGACTCCCACCAGAAAGACTGAAGATTTTCCTTAAATGTTTGATAAAAAGACTAAAAGAAATGACCAAGGAAGACTAACGTTTTGAAGAAAGTTCCCTGAAAGAAGCAGCATCCGAAGTCTAACAGAGCTGAAAAGAACTGAGAAGCAAAGTGATAAAGGGTTTCTTGTGCGACAGTTGTGTTTGTTAACTAATATCCTGATTGTAAGAAGCTTCTGAGAATACCCTTTTTGATGGAAGATTTTACTTTCTCTAACAGTATTGCAGCAGAACATCCTACATGCTACATTTTGTAACACGCTAGATTTCAGTAATGAGAACAGTTTTATGAAATACTCAAAACATTTAGGCATTTCATGCAATGACTGAGTGGAGCAATCCAACCGAGTAACAAAGTACTTGTTATTCCAGTCATTTCACTAAATGCCTGCAAATTTGAGCCATTCCACAAAGTGACTATCTGAAAAAGCCATTTTGTAGTGACAGAAAATTTTAATCATTTAGTGAAGCGACTGGTTTCACAATGTGACTGCAACATCAACTCAATGCGACACTATGATCACATTTGAGTAAAAGTATGTTAGTAAAAATTTCAAAGAGGTAGGAGTATCACCCCTTGTATATGAATATTTATTTGTCTTTATGCATACATACTTATATGTATATATCTATCAAAGCCACCCTAAACTTGTAAAAAAATGAAGGAGACATACACAGTACGTGTTAATGCCATACAGTAGGAAAAATTTCTGGATATACAAAACTTTTTGCCCATAACTGGATAGTTGTCCTTTAGCGGAGGTAAGGTTATAATTTTTGTGACCTCCATTCCACATTTAAATGTTTGTTTTCTATATGACTGAAACAAGATGGGGACATCAAGAGATACACTGCGCCTAGCATGATGGGATAGCACCCTCATCTTCTGTTGTATTACACTGTGTTCTACTATTCTGAATGCCAAACTATATGGATGAAAATACTAAGTAACTCCATAAAATAACTCTTAGATACGTTTCTTACACACATTTTGTTGCGTTTTTCAAAATAACTGTAGGAAATTCCAAGCCCAGCCACCAAAGAAACAAGTTTTAATATAAAACAAAACGCCAGGACATGTGAAATCACAAGGTTGAAAATGCACCTCAAACATTAAGTTTTCCAACTCAGGAGGAAGGGATGATATGCACCATAAGAAAGTTTTAATTATTTGAACAGTGCTTTTAATTCTTCTGCAACTATGACACATTAAGATCCCCTGCCAGCAAAACACTTAGGTATGGTCTTTTCTTTAAGCCCAAAAGTAGACCACTGAACTATGCATCTGCCTACCTACAAATGTTTAAGAGAATGGTCTCAGTGCAAATTTGGAAATGCTTAGTTTAATTCTGCCCATATAATAATGAACTGGAACATTTCAGCACATAAATGTAAAGAAGTACAATATGTAATGGCACATGGTAACCATAGCAGTCCTACCACAGAGTCAATGACTGGAATGGAATAGCTTTTATAGTCAAAATTAAATGCATTTTCAAGCTGTTTTATGAACCCGTTTCCTCACCGTGCTGTCTGAACAACATGCAGTGAAAATAAGACAACAGACCTCAAATCCCTGATTCAGGGGATTTGGTCATATGAGCAGTGTAACCAGGACTAATGTAGCAGCATAGTTCCATATTTGGAACTATACTCTGAACTGAATTTTACTAGTATGCGGTCTTCTAAAAATGAATGTAGGAACACAAGGTTTTTAAACGTTCATAGACTCATAGAAAAGGTGCTGCATGCAGTTTTAATTTTTTTTCATAATTACATAATTACATTAAAACCAAGTTAATTCTTTACTGTTCATATACTGTCTATTCTGTAAAGAAAGAGGCAGGATTTCTGAACAAATTCTATTCTGATGTTATGCAATTACCATTGCATTGTAATACATGTGCTTGAATGAGAAAAGGTAGAGTTACCAGAAAAGCAATTTTTCTAAGCAAAGGAAATGTGATAGATATGCACTGTGAGGATTTTCAATGAAGCATTTGATTGTGTGTTTTATAGAAAGTTCTCGAAAAATCTGCAAATGATGGAAGTTCCCAGGGGAAATGCACGCTGGATAAGGGACTGACAAAAATGAGGAATCCAACAGAAATGAGAGAAAAAATATGCTACTCAAAAAGGATACATAATTTTTTTTCAGGAACACTAATGGAACCATTCTTATTGAGTGTTTTATTCACAGCCTTGAATTAAAACATAGGAGTATGCCTAGGACATTTCCTGGTGACATAAAACTGAAAGTTAATGTCAATACAAGGAAAGCTCAAGATACCATACTGACAGACTTTGTTGATTTTAGACAAGAGGAAAAGGATGAAGCTCAACGGGAAAAAGCAAGATTGTGCATTTAAACATTTCAAAACTTTTGCAATAATCTGGGGAGGCTGGAAAATTATAGAGCGCTCAGTGGATCACTGAGGAAAGCAAATTAGTGAATGGTGACTGTGATCTATAAGCAAAAATGTTTTTCCATGAGGAAACATAAAAATGAAGGAAGCAATAATGAAAATGGGTAACTAATAGAGGTATTGAACAATGTAACTATGAAACCATAGCTAAAATTCAGTATACAACTCTGTCCACAGAAGCTCATGAAAAATGAGCTGAAACTAACAGATGAAGAGGAAAGAGTTCTTAGTGAATGGCAGTCCCAGAGCAGGAAAGCTCAGCTTTTTCAGTCCAGGTTAGTTGTTTCAAGGGAACATGACTTTTTCATAAAAATGTCAAGAAGAGAAACATCATTCCAGGAAAACGTATTTAAATAAAAAATGTTATTTTGGCTTACAAACAAATGGGTGTATAAACATAGGCCTTATACTTAGCCTGAAATTACAATTTTTTCTGCCTCTGGAGCAGTGAGGTTCTGCAGCACAGAGCTACTAACTAGAGTGAAAGTGTGCACCCTCGTGTGAGAACTTCTTAGTGTCCCACATGTGATCATGTAAGCATCTCTCTTTCCACCCATGTGTGATAACTCTGTATGAGAAAAACCTAAGGAGGCAGCAAATCTAAAATGTTTTAAGCCCAAATTTGGTAAGTTCCTGGAAGTGACTGTGTGGTAAAGTATCTCTAATGAATATAATAGAGTTTCATAACTTAGAAGATCAAACCCAGCATTACATTTTTTAGTTATGCTTCCATACAAGTTTGATACTTTTTCAGATCACAAATTTAGCATTCTTGTGATGTGTTTCATATATATATATACACAAATAGATAAAAAATTATAATGTACTTATGTATAGTTTATGTTGTTAGCCAACTTTACACTACTGAAGGTATTTCATTATCCTAATTACACCAGCACGTAAGATTAAATAAAAAAAATTCTCAATTTTCAACTTAGAGAATGGATTATAGGATCAAATATAATTAAATCAGAGAGAAAAAGGAGTAAAATTAATAGCTTAGGTTGGGTTTATTTCACAAAGCTCAGTTTGGGAGTTTATTTTGTTTTCTGTTGAATAGGTTTAATCAGTACAGTGCAACTAATAAGAAATTAATTGATTTTTAAGTCCTGTAAGCAGTCCAGATCCCATGCATAGGCACTATTGTTAATTATAAAAGGTTACAGTTGAATTCTTTCAGTATATGTGACTATAATACAGATTAGGCTTAAAAGGTATGTCAAGTTTTTATCACAAGTACAAAGCAATGTTGTTCATCCTTCAGTACAGTGTGAAAAACAGAATTATTTGTGATGCAAAAATTCTGTAATGACACACCTGACAACTGATTGAAACTCTGCATCTTATTACTGTGAATCCATTTTAGGATTGTAAATAAGTTCATGTAAACACAGCTTTTTTCACCCATGTGTGATTACCATATTTCCAAACTGAATGTTTTCCATACAACCATAGTATGCATTCTTAATGGTTATATATGCATGACAGTCCTTTTATGCAAAAATCTTTCATTAGCAAATAAAGCAAAAGTACCTATGCCTGTACTGCTTTCCTCATAGATTGTCGTGGTTTAGTCCCAGCCGGCAACTAAGCACCACGCAGCCGCTCGCTCACTCCCCCACGGTGGGACGGGGGAGAGAATCGGAATAGTAAAAGTGAGGAAACTCATGGTTTGAGATAAAGACAGTTTAATAAGTAAAGCAAAAGCCGCACATGCAAGCAAAGCAAAACAAGGAATTCATTCACCACTCCCCACGGGCAGGCAGGAGTTCAGCCATCTCCAGGGGAGCAGGGCTGCATCACGCGTAATGGTTTCTTGGGAAGACAGACGCCATCACTCCGAACGTCCCTCCATCCCTTCCTTCTTCTTCCTCCCAGCTTTATATACGGAGCATGATGTTATATGGTAGGGAATATCTCTTTGCCCAGCCTGGGTCAGCTGTCCCAGCTGTGTCCCCTCTCAGCTCCCCGGGCACCCCCAGCCTGCTCGCTGCAGGCCAGCACGAGAAGCTGGACTGTCCTTGACAACTTAGCAACAACTCAAAACATCAGCACCTTATCAACATTTTCTCATCCCAGATCCAAAACACAGCCTCACACTAGCTTCTGTGAAGAAAATTAACTCTACCCTGGCTGAAACCAGGACAAGATTCATCTTGAAGAAACCTTATTTTTAAAAGTTTAAATTATTAAATACATTCTTACATAAAACCTGGCTTGCATTTAGCTGAGCTGATTTTCTCAAAAACCTTATAGCTAGAATTACTGCTTTGATTACTAGTTTTTTTGACCACTGTGTGGTTATCTTGGTGACTAGAACATTAATTTAAATCTGTGTTTAAAAGAGCAAAGATTCTAAAATGATGTCTTCAAAATAGAAATCAAATTAGAGGAATAGCTTTTTATTTAAGATTTCTTCAAAAAATCACTTCATCTTTTTCCATATCTTAAAACTACTTCTTCACTGTGAGTTTATAAACACCTCCTGGAAAACACACACACACTGAATTCCCCCTTCCATCAGCTGGGATCTCATTCTCTCCACTTTCTGCGGGAGATGGAGCTCAGGGTTAAAGTTACTTTTAGAGTCTCTATCCACAGTTATTTAGACATTTTTCAACTGTTTTAACTTTAGATGAGTAGAAATCTCTACTCTATTCTCCAGGCAGTTTTAAGATTTAACAGATTTTCAAACAGTTTGGTTTATTTTAAATCCAGTCCTTTTTTACTGCAGTGTAAATGCTGGGTCACTTGGAAACATTAAGTAAAATCTAGCTAAGTGTCTGTCTAAGAATAATTTGTGACTATATGAAGAACTGTTATGTCTGATTATGCATCCTATTAGAGTGAGCTTAGGATGATGAAACTTCAGCAGATCCAGTTACACTACAAATAACACCTAAGAATTTTGAATAAATTCAAATGGGGGGGGGGGCAGTCTGCATTACACAGAACTCTCTGCTATTTATTTCATGGCATCCCTGGAAGAAAAGATGGCACCTATCAGTCATCCTAAACTTGTATTTACCTGAAAACATGTGATAACCTTATGCCTAGCATCAAGCAGCTGTCAGTCTTTTTAAGTGTTTGCATAAATCCTTCAGGCAATCTGCAAAGTGACAGAGAATGCACAGTTCAGTGGATGAAGACCTTTCATGCTGGAAGGTGCATATTGAGCCTCCAAAATGGGTTGAGGAAAGTGGGGGTTGGGAGTTGGGGAGACAGTCTTACCCCCCATTAAATGAAGGAGCTGTTCATTAGTAAATCCAGTACAGGAAAGAGTACCTGAATTTTCAAAGGAAGTGACATGATATTTCAGTCTGAGAAACCTCGAGAATATGTCCTCAGTAAATTACAAGTAAGTGTGTTTTGGGAAAGAAAGCAGGCAAAAAGAAACAAAAAAAAAAGGAGGGCGGAAAGAGAAGGAAGGCAGGCATACGAATAAAGACATTTTGAGGGAAAATATCAAATTTGTATGGTCCCTCTGGAGAAGTAACAAAAGGAAGTTTGCTATAAACACAATCAGCTTCTGGCAGCAAGGAGAGTCGCATTGACAGATGCAACCTACAGCATGCATATTGAGGAAAGATAGCACACTGCCTAAAAGCAGTGTTAGGAAACTTCTACATCAAGACAGTGAGACAGGGTTGTTCTGATTTAATTTATGGCTAAGTAGATGAACTGTAGGCATTTTGCTTTCTTAAGTTTGGAAGGGCTTGTAACAAACTCTGAAGGTATCATTGGCCATTTTATACGTTGTAGACAAACACCTTATTTGCATGAGTTCATAATGGCGAGAGAACATGGCTATCTGTGAGAAATGCCTCCCCACTTTCATGTGGAGAATTTCTAAATCGGGGCAGTAGGACACCTTAAGATTATTAGTTCCTTGGGATATCACTCCAGCTGTTAGAGTAATGTTGTCTGACAACAGAGACAGCTGAGGCATTGTTTTACACCTTGTACCATGAAACTCTTTTGAGAAAGCAGTGTCTTACAGTAGCCTGTCATAATTTGGGAAGCTCCAGTGCATGGAGTAAAATGCTGGGGAGCTTCATGTACTGTAGGTGTACGTTCACACAGTGATTTACCTGCTGTTCTCATCTTTTCCTATTTTTTTTTTCTTAACTCATTAGCTATATATTACTACTAAGAAACTCCATGGTTTATCAATTCTATAACAGCAAATTCCTGCGATCCTCATTGTATTTCCCCTTTTAGGCAACACGTACAGGTATACAGGGAGCTATGCCAAAGATCTTACAGACAGAGCAAGACGAATGAATTGAACTCAAGAGTTTTGACTCTTGACCAAAATCTCATCCTTTTCCATTCCCCACAGATGGTTATTCTCAAAGTTCACACTGAAATCAGGAAATGCCAGCAAGCAATAATATTTTACAAGTTCTAATTGCGGTTGCAATGAAAAAGTAATCAAAACATAGAAACCTCAGAAAGTAGATGAAGCTGTAACCAGTGAAAGGAAATATAAGACCCCATCAGCAATGCAGTTAAGTCAATATTGTAATGCCATTTAAGCCACAAAAACAATGTTACATATTGCATGTCTTTGTGACCCAGGAGAAGGATGACATTTCCTTGGTTTTAACTTTCAATTTGCCTTTGAAAACTGTACCTAAAAAAAAGAGAAAAGAATCTGTTTTTTCTCATGTCGTCTAGTGTAACGGGTTTTCTGAATTGAGGCCGTACATGAGGAAACAGGAGGGATGAAAACCAGAAAAGCTAAAGAAGCAAAACGACAAAATAATAGCAAGCTAAAAAGTGAGGACGTTTGTGACGTGCAGTATGTTCAACTTACCCAGACCAGCTTCAGCCTCGCTGACGCAGACTAGTACAATTAGTTACACAAGCTGTGAAAGCCAAAACCAGGCTTTTGACTGGATGTAGGCAGGTTGTTTACTGTGAACTGAAGCCTGTATGAACCAGCAACAGAATAATGCCAGTTCCTAGGATTCGTGGAACTTGTCCCCTATGGCTTTGACCTACCAACAGCTTCAGCAGCTGGGGAAAATGGGCTGAAGAGAAATCAGAGAAGAAAGATAGTTGAGAAGCATTTACTATTCACCTGTATGCAGCTTTAGGAGGAGTATTTGAGAAGTTTCTGCCTTTCATTTGAACCAGATGTTCTTATTTTTCATCTTTAAACAATGTTTTATCCTTTTCAGGTCCTCCTAGAAGAGCATGCTGTTTTGTCATCTCTGATGACTAATTCATATTGACAAGGAATAATTTCAGGAAAGTCTCACATGGGTTAAGTTTTCAGTATTGCCTCTGAATATCATGAATATATAAGTCCTTTCCCAACACATAGAATCTGACACTCAGCAATCAATAATTAAAAGAGGAAAAAAGGTGAAGTACATGAAATTTAGAAAAAAACTTTTCTTTAGATACTGTTTTCCCACATTTATTAACCTTGGTCGTAACGTGCAAGAGAAACTAGGTCTGCTTTCTTAAATTCTCAACAAAGAATTTTATTAAAACAAAGCTGTCAGAAATGTGCACAGGGCACAGGGAGGCAGGAAGAGACCAGATCTGATCAGAATCATTGCTTTCCTGCCTGCTTCAGCACATCTTGACTTCAGTGCTGCTCAGAGAAATAAAAAAAATATTTTTTGAACAAAGTAATACAAATACCTTTGAAATGTGGCAGATTTCTTCACTGCAAACCTTTTCTGTGCTTCTTTCAGTAATGAGAAACATACAAGGCACATATAAACTCAACAGACAAATGAAGCTTGAATTGCAGAAAAAAGGAGATTTTCTAACTTTAGTACATCATTTTCTCCCAGAGGTACTCCTTCATCAAATTTTCCTCAGGACCTATAAATCAGAGATTTGTCATCACAGCAGTCTCTATAGATAGCTACAGTCTAATTTTTTTCACAAGAGGGAAATGTTAAACTTAAAGACAATAAAACAAATGTGGTTTTTAACTCTATTGTTTGTTTTTTTCTCCGTATCTACTTGGAAAGAAAACAAACCAAGATATCAGCCTTAGGGAAAATAACAACCTTATAAGAAAACATATTACGTTAGGGAAGTAGAAATTTGATCCACTTTCCAAAACTGGACTAATATAAACTGCAGAATTACATATATCTGGTTCACACATTCATTTACAGGAAGCCAGATCACCAAGCCACTAAATTTAGACATTTGTGCAATGGCACCGAGCTCTTCATTTGCTTGAAGGCCTGCCCGTTGGTCAGAAGTGCTAAACTTCCACCATGATAGGGTTGTTCTAAGGAAAAATTGAGATAACCTGTGCCAGTATAATATAATATCATATCATATCATATCATATCATATGGTATAATATAATTAGACTGCATCATTCTATTAATTATCAATTTTGTCGATTTCATAAAGGAAATGAGTCTTAAGTTCATTAAAACATTACCAGATATGATATGCAGATGTATTTTGGTTTACATGAAGGAACCTGAGCAGCATTTAGCCTCCAAATGGCCTTTCTAATCCATGGGTGCCTGTCTTCTAACACACCTCTGAGAGTCCTTTCCAGACCATTATACACTCTATATCAGCAACAGTGGCAACATAATTTTTCTGTCTTTTGTCTGATAACATCATAAAAAGTCCAATTTTTTTTTTAGCTATTAGTGGGAGGAATCCCCCCATTCATTGTCATTGTATAGGTTGAATAACATTGCCCTGCCCTGCCCAGTGCTTGTAACTCTAAGAAAACTCAGGGAACAGATGTGAGGAATTTCAGTACAGAGGGAAAATGATCGGACAATATCTGTGAGATGTTAATTCTACATTTTGTCTCTTTAATTCCCATTTATAATTGGGGAATTAATCTTGAGAAGCTGTTATAGAAAGGAGTGCACAAAATCTGAATGGCAACAGAAAAAGGAAAGGAAAAGCAATTGTGTGGTTTTTCATATTTAAAATAAGGTTTTGTATAAAAGAGACAAAGAGAGATACAGTCATTTTTGTGCACCTTGAAACACTTATACGCACTCCCTCCTATGTCAAAAATATGCATCCTCTTAGGCTACTTACCTTCACGCCACAGCCACAGAGGCCAGAGCATGAGAGCGAGGAGACATCTGAGCCAGCACAAACCTGCCTCACTCAGCTGTCAGCAGCATTTCAGCAGTGGAGGCCAAGTGACGCTGCTGAGAGTCCGAGCGACCGCGGTGGGCTACAGAGCCTGAGGTTCCTCTGCTGGCTGTGGGGTGAAACCATGTCTCTTCTGCACACTGCTGATGTGTGGGCACATCCATTAAGGTGGCAAATTATTACAGGTATGATAATGGAAGTGAAATAGATAGTAAATGTTTTGTTTGAGTATTTACTTACTTGGTAAATTTAGGTCTTTGGTTATTCAACTTTTGGGAGCCTACAGTGGGCTTTTCTGTTGGAGAGGTGATGTTTTATGGCATTCTTTACAAGCTAATGACCTGAGCTTTCAAACATTTTTAAAATCCATTTACTACACATCTGTGTGTATACCATATTGCAATGTAAATGGAGATAATTATCTTCACTCTCTAAAGTCAACATAATGACAAGGTGTGATTTGTTATCCATTACTGTGTTTTCTATAGAATTCATTGCAGATTTTAACAATGTATTTACCCATCTGACTAAATTAATTACGATTCATTAGCAAAATATATAAACAAATGAAATCAGGCACAAAATCACACCTATCTCACTAACAGCTCTCATTTCAATACTGTGTTGTGCTTGCTTCCTTCATTATCATTTGATGGTTTGGGAATTAACTGGTACTTGACTATTAGTATGAGTTAGAATAATACCTTCCCACAACTGTCTTGAGTTACATCTTGCTTATATTCTCCTAGACACAAAAATTGTTTTGAACAGTTCCAAAGAAGATCTTGAAATTCCTTAAAAAAAATTAATGGCCTTCTGAGTACCCTTCTGACTTGTTTTTCAAACATATAAGTTTTAAGGACACCTATTAATAGAGAAAGAAGATTCTTATACGTAAGTACTTCAGACTATATTTTTAACTTATGTCATCCAATGTAATCTTACAGACTTCTCCTGAATTAATAAATTAAAATATCATAAATAATATTCCTAAAGGAGCTTTTTTGTTGGAGAAAAATATCAGTGTAAAGCTGTATAATACATATTAGATATACAATTAAAATGAGAAATTATATATACCATAAGTGCCCTTTTCAACAGCAGAAGGGCACATACAAAGCCATCAATTCAGAAAGAAAGGTACATTAACAATACATAATAAAATTATACAATAAAAGATTTAGTGATTTAGTGTCTCTACTGTCTTCTCAGTAGATGTTGAAAGCTGACCAAATGGGTCATACAGTTTGATTTCTCATTCTTAATATGGACTCAGCAGAAATTTGGATGTCTTAAACTTTATACTCTTATTCTGAGCAAGTAATATATACCACTCAATTAAGAATAAAGAAAAATGCACAGATCAAAGGTCTAGGGGAACTGTAAAGTTCGTGTGACTAAGATAACAAAAAGTAAATATATCTCCCTAGTGACAGTTCAAAGCCCTTGACAGAGAAGCAATGAAAATTATGATTATCTAATGAAAATGTTTCTTATCTTACCCAGAAAGGTTACAAAAGATCAAGGGAAAAGGCATGAGAGATGTGAGCTGAAGTGTGGGTCAGTGCTGAGTTGCATGCGTGTCAGAACTTCACTTGATAAGATTGTTCACTGAGGACAGTTCATTTATGTAACATGCTTTTTCCTCACAATCCATGCAAATTAAAATATAAATAATAGTAAAGATATCATATTGTTCACACAGTAAACATAAACTTGATCTCCATCTCTTATTGTCTTCACAGATCTCTCTTGGCTTCCAAATTGGAAATGCTGGACTTCCTTCAGCCGGCAATACAGATAGACAAGTAGCTCTTCACTACTTTGTTGACCCTGCAGTTTAATCGCTTGTGTGGCTATGCATACCAGTGCACTTCATTAAAACGGAACAAGTAAAGCGGTCACCTGACTTTCTGGATAACAAAGACACAAAGGTTTCTTGAATCTTCCCGCCTGGAAACACTCAGCGGTTTTGAACTAAGAATAGAAAAAATATATATAAATCTGTTTTTCTTTCTGTCTTGGGAAAGTTGAATTTGGGAAGAGGAATAAAATCCATGTTAGTTCTTTTCATCTTAGATCTTTAAAGTTGTGTAGTCATCCAAATGTACCAGTGATCTAAACTAATCTGCTTAGCTTTCCATTAATATCTACCAGGAATGACTTTGTGTAGGCAAAAGAAACTGACAGGCAATTTGAGATGTTCCTGTCACTCATCTTGTAGATACCACTTGCCAGCTGTAAGTGGAGACAGGTTTTGCCAGTATTTCCTGTCTCCACTTCTCCAGACTGAATCTGGATTGGTTTATTCCCCCTACCCATGCATCATGACGGTGTGTGCTCAATCTCAGGTCTGTGAATTTGGTTCATTTCCCTGGATGTGCAGTTTTGCTGACATTCAGCTTTGAGCCAAGTACACATTACCATAATATGCTGTCTAAATGCAAGGTATTTTAGGGCTATATCCACCTATCTGTGCAGGAATATTCTAACTTTCATTTAAATCAATGTAGGTATCTTAATATCTTCATGGCCAGAGATTTTATTTTTTCAAGGTTATTAGATCTTCTGTTGAATGGAATGATAATATATCTTTGGTTCAGACCACTGGGGTGAGGACAAGTACAACTGGGCTGGGTCAAACCCTAGAAACATACTGTAAGAGTGAACGAAACTTCTCTTAAAAAGCTCTGATGATCATCATTGAGCCACAGCCCTGTCTTCAGGACGGTATATGTTTGCTTGAGGTACCTGGCTGTCAGGATCCCACAGGAGGCAGCTCTGAAGGGCAAGGTTAGGCAGAACAACTAATGATCGAGGGCAACCTCCTCAAAGCGTTAAGGATTATGTGCAGAAAGTTAAGGAAGAGTGGCCAAAGGCCAGCATGGGTGAACAAGAGAGCTGAGCTCAAATGCAAAAAAGAAGTATTCAGGAGCAGGGAGCA
>NW_010525624.1:24495-32115 GCF_000687285.1 Phaethon lepturus | reverse complement strand
AATGTAGAGAGGTTGCTCTAGCTTGCAGAGCTGGATTGAGGAAAGTGATAGCTCAGCTGGAGCTGAAACTAGCAAGGGATGTGAAGGGCAACAAGAGAGGCTTCTATACACATGCCACCAACAGAATTAAGAGCACAGAAAGTACAGGGCCACTGTTTAATGAGATCACATGACAAAAGGGACAGATAAGGCTGTAGCTGAAAACAGCCAGCATGGATTTTCCATCTACGCATAAAGTCATTGTTTTCTACAAAGAAATTACTGGCTTTGTGAACAAGAGGACCACTGCAGAGGTCATCTACCTTAAATTTAGCAATGCTTTCAGTACAGATTCCCATAAGGTCCTATTGCCAAACTGGTATTAAAGCTGAAATACAGCTTTAATAGGTAGACAGTAAGGTGGGTAGAAAATTATCCAGATCGCCAAGATGAAACGGCTGTAATCGGTGGTACAATGGCCAAACAGTGGCCGATTTCCAGTAATACTCAGGAGAGGGAATCATGCTGAGGCCAACACTGTTTTTTCCTTTTATTGATGACCTGAATGATGAGATAAAATGCATCCTGAAAACCTTATGGATGATATCAAACTGTGGGAATGTGGCTGATACCAAACCAACAGCAGGATTGCTGTTCAGAAGGACCTTGTCAGTTTGGAGAAATGCATTGACAGGAAACTTATGAAGCTCAACTATGGGAAACGCCAAGTCCTGCACCTTGGAGGACCAACCTAAGAACTGGTAGAGACTGGTGGGTGACTGGCTGGAAAGTAGATATTCAGAAAAAAAAAAAAAGGGTGTCTCAGTGGATATCAAGCTGAATGTGGGTCAGCAGTGTGCTCTGGTAGCAAAGCAAGCAAGCCACATCCTGGGCTGTACTGTCAAAAGTGTAGCTAGTGGGTCACAGAAGGTGACATCTCCCTCTTCTCTGCCCTGGTGAGACATATCTAGAGTGCTGGGTCCATTGCTGGGCTTCCCATTTTAAAAGAGACATAGGCATACTGGAGCGAGCCCAACAGCAGTCCACTGGTCAGGGGTTTGGAGTACATGGCATAGAAGGAGAGGTGAGAGAACTGGGTTTGTTCATTCTGGAAAAGAGAAAAGGAAGAAACTAGAGGGAGGGTGTAAAGAATATAAAGCCAGGCACATTGAAAGTGGACAGTGAAAGGACAAGAGGTCTTCATATTAAGGGTCGTACAACAACTGGAACAGGTACACAGAGAGGTCATGTAAAGTACATCCTTGGACATACTCAAAACTCAGGCCATGTTTTGGGTGGGGAGCTGGACTAGGCTTCCCTCCCAACCTAAATTGCTCATGATTCTATCACCTCTTTTACATTATCATTGCACTGACAACATATTATTCTTTAAAATTTACAATAAATAATATATATTATTCTGATATAAGGCAAAATATATGGAAGAAATTTTTTACAATGGCGGTGATGAAACACTGGCATAGGTTGCCCAGATAGGTGGTAGATGCCACATCCCTGGAAAGGTTCAAGGTCAGGTTGGACAGGGCTCTGAGTAACTTGATCTAGTTGAAGATGTCCCTGCTCATTGCAGGGGGATTGGACTAGATGACCTTAAAAGGTCCCTTTCAACCCAAAGATTCTACCAATTTATAAAATATATTCTGACATCGCATATGATGGAAAAAGTCTGAATTATTTATAGCTACATTTTGATGGAGAAAAACAAGGATGAACACCTTGGGATTTGATACCAAGACTGGAACCACAAATTATTTTTATTTATTTATTTAAAAGGGATAACTATGCACTTCATGTTCTAATTCCTAGAAGTTGAAAATTAACATTAAATCATTTTTCATAAAACAGCTAGTGGGCTGATGAATCCATGAGGACTTTTGTTTTCTATTTTAACATATAACATTCTGGATCTCTTCTTATAGTCATAAAACCCCAGAGAAAACTCCCCAGTGTAGCACATCTACATTTCCTTCTCCCTCAGCAACTTGACACTTAGAATATTATCACAAGCAACTGAAACTGTCAAACTATTCCTGCTTCTCTTGGTATTTATGAGTGGTTTTGGAGTGTTCACTGCAAAATTTCTCCATAAAATTGCTTTCAGAGTTTTAAGCAAACTCACCATAACTATGCAATGACATACAAGATTTTTTTAAAGGACATTTTAGCAAATAAACATGCCAAAAATAATAAAATTTTAAAAATGTATTGCAGGTTAATTCTGTGAATTACTTCATGTTTCTTTGCTGAAGAGTCTCCATAGAGACCCAGAGTTTATGCATGGTGCTCAAAAATTTAAGGAACAGTCAATGTGCTTTTTGTGACCAAACAGAACAACTTATTTTAAAAATGTTAACAAATTTATATAACAAGTTAATCACAAAAAAGCAGCAAACCCTGTCAACTTAAAAACACATTTCAACAAATAAATCTGAATAATGAAAACATATATACTGAGATTTTGCTCCATTCATACACAGTTCATTAACAAAAAAATTACACAGAGTAACAAATTAAGTTTTACTGACATATTTCCCAGGCATTAATTATTATTGTGAGAACATTTACATTAGCAAACAGAAAGGGGGCTTATAAGAAAGAAGGAGACAAATGTTTCAGTAGGGCCTGTAGCAATAGGACAAGGGGTAATGTTTTTAAACTAAAATAGGGTAGATTTAGACTAGATGTAAGAAAGAAATTTTTTCCCAATAAGGTGAAACACTGGCACAGGTTGCCCAGAGAGGTGGTAGATGCCCCATCCCTGGAAACGTTCAAGGTCAGGCTGGACGGGGCTCTGAGCAACCTGATCTAGTTTAAGTTGTCCCTGCTCACTGCAGGGGGGTTGGACTAGATGACCTTTAAAGGTCCTTTCCAATCCAAACTATTCTATGATTCTATGACTCTAGGAAATTGTTAGGTACCAAACTACACTTCATGCCTGATAGTTAATAAAGCCTGTCTCTACAGCCACTGAGGAACCTATAGTTTTGAGGACAAATTTATCTTTGTCCTTATAACAGAATTATAACTTAGCTCATTAGAAAAACCTCATGACACTGTATTCTAAAGCCTTTCGCATGTAAAAAGAAAAGATTTCTCAAGCATATATAAAAATCATCTAGATATTTACTTCCCAGCCTGTTGCCCACAAATAGTGAACAAATAATGAGAAAAGAGACCAAATAATTTTGCAAACAGAAATAGAGATCCAAGAATTGCTGCTTTCTTTGGCATAGTTAAGGATGAACATGAAAAATTGATCAGTGTACATCATCAGCTGTATCTTTAGGATACCTGATAAAATATTACACATCATTAATTTTAGGATGAATGTGTACTTGAAATAAGGTTAGACAACACTATACTGACCTTCCAGGAGCAATCAGTCTCATAAACTGACTTTCCCCAGAGCTAATATCCTTTGGCCTCTTCCAGAAGCCCCAGGGTCAATTTCCCATTAGTTCTGAGTCTGCAGTAAAGATTAGGATAGTACTGTTCACCCCATGGAAATATGCTTCTTCCCTCCCCATTCTGCTTCATCTATCACCTCCCTACAAATTTGCAGAAGGCATTTTGTCTCCTTCCAGAAGGGACGTTCCATAGAGTCACTTCATAAAGGCACCAAGCTTCTCCAGTCTTTAGGGGTCTACAACTTTATACCCTCTTACCCAACACTGCTCCCACAATCTCAACACTATTTTGCTCCAAAGTTTCTGGAATGAGAAAAAAAGTACAGTCTTAGTTATGAAAATCCTGTGACCTTCTATCCCCCTGAGATAGATACAGACATATAACAGACTTGATATCATGGGTTTAAAAGTGCAAATGCTCCTCTTTATCCTGTGAAATGACAGATTTTCAGAAAAACCTTTCACATGACATGGGATGATAGCAGGTTACATATAATATTAGAATTCCATTTATAACTGAAGGACTCTTAGATAGACTTAAAATTATTCCAGAACTATTAACATGTTTATTTACTAGTATTCTAAATGAAAGTGATGAATAGGTATCTTCATCCTCTTCCTGGTATAGACATCATAATATGTCCCTTGGCAGTAAACACATGAATTTTTATTATTTTTATGTACAGCAACAGAAGTATATAAAATGTGGTGCAAAACAAAGAATGCATCTGTACTCAGAGTAATTTAAAATGTCATTTGGATGTGACAGCAACTAACTCTAATGCTCCAGTTTCTCATGTATATATCTCAACAGGCATGGTAGGTCTTGTTTTTAAATATTTGTCCTCCTCCATTAACAAAGTTCACCTGTGTCTTTTTTTCTTCTGAGGCAGAGAAAGCATTCGATTGGCATGTGTTTGTGAGCTTAATCACAGTCCTTGCTAAATCCTCTATATAGAAAGTCAGCTGTGCTAATTGGACCAAACCTTTGTACCACACACATCTCCCTGAACTGGTTAGCTGTGAACAAAGTATTTTTATATTTCCCAGTTATGGTGTACATAACCACTCACCCAGGATCAGATCTCTCCTCTGTGGGCTAAAGGACTCCACAATGAACTGCTTTGGTCTCCAAAAACTAACGCTAAGTCTAATAAAACCTTTCCATCCATTTCTGTATTATTCAGGTTCCCACTGTCATTGATCTTGTTTCCAAGTTTAACCCCTTGGAAATCACATAACAGGTAGAACAAATGTCCACAGAGAACTTAAACAAGTTTTTATGCCGAATCTACTAAAAAAATATTACAGAGTTACAAAATAATTAATTTCTGGCAATACCCCTCAGAGTCTTCACCACTCGGAAGGGTTCTTGTGTTTATATCAAGGTCTCAGTGGAAATTACCTACCATACCGGCTTCTTCAGGTGTTACTCCTGGCAGCTGAGCTGACTCCCTTGTTGTGAAAGTGCATTTTTATTTGAAAACAGTCTCCAATACCTACAACTGAGGTAGTCACCTGAGGTTCCAGTCACTGCCAATGGATAGGAATAAGACTTACAATGTATTGTTTTCCTCATCCTAAATATAAAATTCTAAAATAGGCTCGGTGGACTGTGCCCTCTAAATGTATTATCCCCACTGCCTACGAAGAAATCCTGGGGTGACTCACTCAGATACTTGTATTGCACACATGGTGTAAAACCAGAGTCTGTAGCAGTCCCATTATTTATAACCCCTCACCACTCCATCTGCAAAGCAGACATTGTGTTCTCCCAGTAAAAACTGTAGAGCTATATCACAAACATGAAAGGAATCTGTAAGATGACACTGCACAGTGCTTAAAATAGAACATGCCTGCTGGAAAGAGTGAGTTATTGAGAGGGATTTACATGAGGAGAAGCTGCAGTTTGTTAGAGGAGGATACACAGTGTGTAGGTAGAAATAAAGTTAGAAGGGCTAGGGTGTCAGAGGAAGAAGAGGAAGGAAACACTACAACCAGCAGTTGGGTGTTCAAAGAGAAGACAGGATGAAAAATGAGATTTCTTCTAAATATTTGAAGTAGAGATTAAAGGAAGAAAGAAGTTAAAGCTTTCTCATGCAAGACTTGAGAGTCATCTAAATAGCTTTATGACAAACAGAAATGTCAGCCTTTGGACAACACTTATGTGGGCAGTTGGGAGTAGAGCAATGTTGGTAACAGTAAAACCAAACACAGGAAGCTGTACTTCATGGGGTAGAAGACCAGAGGAGGAGTTTGTGCATTAGTTTTCAGGACTGCAATAAGAGGTCAGGCTGTCATAGTATTGTAACTCAAAAAAGCATATCTGTGTGACAACTCCAACACTCTACACTCATTCAAGCATAAGGGTTGCATCCAGGGGGTGATCTGGGATATAGAACCCAACAGGACATTCAAAAGGCTTTCTGTCCCAGGCAGAGAAAGTAGGTCATATCTTGGTCTTACTAACACCTCTGGGTGTCGCAAAAGTTTTCAGGACCCAGGATACAGCAGCTTGTCTCCCTAAGAGCTCTCAAAGTGCATTTGAATTTGGGTATCCTGCAAAGCTCAGTATAAGCTCAGCCAGCATAGAGACACAGAGAGCCGTAGGCTCTCCTGACTCTCTTCTGGAAGTTTAGCAATCAGCATGCGCAAAGACACCAATTACATTCACCTGGTGACACTCCTCTAGGCATCTTAAATTTTCAGTAATACAGAGCATTTAATTGTGAGGACACACACCACCATAAAAACTGCTGACCTAGGAGAGATGAATGAAAGACAGCATTGTTTAAGAGATATTTGTCGATGCGTTAGCTAAACCCAGATAGAAGTCAGAGGATTGGGTTGACTCAACATACTTCAATGACAAAATGCCTGACTCCTTGTACAATATATTATTAAGGCATTTTACTATTCTGTGACAATTTAGAAACTCTTAGTCAAGAAGTGAGATGTGATATCAATAAATAAAGAGAAGAAAAAAGACCCAATACAGCATAGTTTGATGACACCAAAAGTCCAGACAAGGAAAACCCTAGGTGAGGTGGAAGTAGGAAGAGATTGTTAATCTGGTTTGAATAGTCACACATAGGTGTGGGACAGATAAGGCTATCTGCGTAGTAATTTTTAATCCTCCTTCAGCTTGAAAGGATATCATATTATGTGGGGAATTTGAATAACTGCATGTGTCAGTTTTGGAAAAAAGTCCCAACACTTAAGATTGGCCAAGAGACAGAAATTAAAACAAAATCTGTTTGCCCAGGAAAGCAGGCATGATATTTCTGGATAAACTGTACACAAACTAATTTTACTTCAAGAAGGGACAGTTATATAAATGTATAGAAATATGTTCTCAAAAGTCTTTTGCTGGCTGAAGGATGTCCTCCACCACAGCCCAGATGCATAAGATTGCCCCTTTGTCAATACAAATACAAATATCTTTGTCAATACAAAGATTATTGCTGCTCTCATGTCCGACAGCATGGATATGTAAATGGCCACAAGGAACAAGCAGATTGCAATAGGCCGTTGCCTGTACCAGAACCTTGGAAATCCTGGATTTCTAGTGATATTGCTTGAGGGGGAAATGATGACATGTGGGGCAGCCACAGCAGAGGCAGAAGCATGATCTGTCCAAGGCTCTCGTTCCTGAAGTTCCTAAGTGATATTTAGCTCTCCATAAAGTATCTTTTTCCAAGTAAGCAAGTTTTGCAAGGGCTAGATAGCTTTTTAACCTAGCCCAATTCGTTTTGACTTGGGAGCCCAGCTGAATTCATCATAGACTGTGTCAGAGTCAGGAACACAAACTAGACCTAAGACTATCTGTCCATCTTCTCCCATAGCTATAGGACAAGAGGAAATGGCCTCAAGTTGTACCAGGGGAGGTTTACACTGGATATTAGGAAGAATTACTTCACCAAGAGAGTGGTCAAGCATTGGAACAGGCTGCCCAGGGAGGTGGTGGAGTCACCATCACTGGAAGTGTTCAAAAAACATGTAGATGTGGTGCTTCGGGACATGGTTTAGAGGGCATGGTGGTGTTGGGTTAACGGTTGGACTTGATGATCTCGAAGGTTCCTTCCAATCTTAATGATTCTGTGATTCTGTGATTCTGTGATAGTCTAATTGTCAGATTGTCATGGTCAGTAGCAAAACTAGTGAATTCCCAATTCATGCCTGAGAGTGTACTATACCTACATAGGCTTTTATT
>NW_010525624.1:0-24484 GCF_000687285.1 Phaethon lepturus | reverse complement strand
CCTACAGTGCTCTTGTCTTGATTTTTCAGGAAAGCTCATTTTCTATCACATGTTTATATTTTGGACAGTCCTAAGGGAATTTACTGCAATGCATTTTTGTGGGAGGAGGGAATTCATTTTCTGTAGAACAAAAGAAGAAAATAATAAATGTTGATCTGAAGTCTTCAGTGAAAAACATACAACTATCCACTACCCAAGAAACATCACTGGGATGTTGCTGATTAACCACTAGTGTGTGTTGATTAATTAGGGAACACTAGGAATCCCAGTACCTGTTCTCATTGGCAACTGGAAATGAGGGCTATCAGCGGTGAGGGCAAGGTAGAAGCACAGTGCTGCCATGGGACTCTTAATTGTGTACAACATATCCATAGCATGCTTAACCCTGAACCCTTCTAAAATAGAAGAGCTCAAGACATCTTGCGCATAGTTACTAGGGAGATTCAAAAAAACATTAAACCATCAGTGGAGATGATATTCAAATGATATTTTCAGTAAACTGGAAAAAGACCTTGAAATAGATAACCAAGACATCAAAATGGGACGTTTATGGAATTGTCTTGATTAGCCTGGAGGAGGGATCATCACAGTGACAGACCTAAAGAATATTCACTAGCCACATGTGAGGTTGTTGGAGCACTGAGCATGTTCATATTTTTGAAATTGTTCTCAGAACTACTGAAGGGAACATCATAGATAAATTGATTTTTGCAGGACTATTTGTATAGGTGACTTCTCATCATTGTGAAAGCAATGTCAAGCAAATGTTCTGTTGCAGAAACCAGAAAGCATCAAGCAAGAGTAGCTTAAGTAAATAAGTGACATGCTTGGCTGTTATAACTTTTCCGTGGCCTCTGTAAGACAAGGAGTAAAATGGTTGCATTGGACAAGCACATAGGCATCAAAGAGATTGTACTGCTATTTACTTAGCATGTTCCCTCTCTTTTCCAAAAAAGAAAAAAATTATTAACAGCTATCTATGCCGTTGTCTTCGCTACAACTGTGTTGGCCCAGATTCTGGGAAAATAGTGCTCAGTAATGTTACATTCAGTTTCTTCAACTTTTGCAGATATTGAATATTTCTGTAGGAGCAACGACAAGATAATAAGAAAATAGCTGGTTTACACGGTAAACACATATACACATGTATGCACACATGTATGCGCACATGCGGCCTCAGTCAGTGTTACATGTTGGTATGTGCATGGAACGAGCTCTTTCAGATCACACTTGGTAAACATGAGGTTTGCCTCACTTATGCTGAGAAGCACTTGAATCACCGAGACAGTCCCACCACAATCTACTGCAGATGCAAATTTTCTTTGCTGTTAATGTTTTTCAGGGAAAACTTTCTCAAGTGCTTGTAACCCAGAGGCTGATGTTTGCCCCCCTCTGTGGGTAATGCCCTCTGCAGCTGCCGTTTTCCAAGAGAGGGTACTGCCGCCCTGCCAAGGTGAACCTGTGCAGCAACTGTCTGCTCTCGGGCTCCACCGCGAGTTTCCGCAGGCCTTCAGCCAGCGCTCTTTTCATGCGCAAGCCTTCTCAAAACTACCAGTGACACTTTCCTGTCTACACAGACCATGCATATGCTTTTGCTTCGGACAGACAAGTTTTGACTAACAGTTACACTAGGATGTTTGTGTCCCTCCACAAAGAATCGTGTAGAATATGTGTGATATACCCGTCCTTGACTAGGCCCCATCGGTTTCAATTTTTCAGATTATAGTTATCTATTAGTTTTTTATTCCAAGATCTTTTTCGAGGTTACTGAAAATATTATTTGAAATATATGATTTTTTCTCTTCTGCAAGACCATCATTGAGTTTTAATTATCTTTCTCTGACACCAGTTGATGAAATCAAAACTTTACAAGTGCTTGCTTTCAATTACTTGTTTGTAGAGCAGAGATAAGAACATTTTCCATCCTCATAGTTTGTATTATAAGGAGTAATGAATTAGAAACTGCAGGATGCTTGAGAATGAGTGAGTTAAGTGCTTGTGATAAAATTTCATTTTAAATTGCCATTGACTTTTGTCTCTTCAGGATTATTCCTAAATACCTACTGCCTGAATAAAGTTTTATTCTGTGCAGAAAGCTTTAAAATGAACCAAGATACACTAAGTTATTTTTATTCTTACTGAATTTTTTTCCTGAAAAATGCTTCTGAAACCAAAAATAATATTTTGGTTTCATACTGGATCTGACCTCTTCATTGTCTTTATCTGACTTTACTTATTTACACAGTCTCTTCCACATCACTAACATGAATTTCATAGGGAATTATTTCTTGATTTCATAGCAGAAAACTGTAAAAACACAGAGAGGGAAAAAAAAGGAAGATATGTTCCTGCACGGGGGAACTCATATAAAGCTTACTCTTTTTCTATCTACTTTGCCCACCTGAAGAAAAGCAAAAATAAATGTTTGATCATTCAATTCATGTCATTGAGGTTGTTTAAAAGAAATTATTATATGAAAGAGCGTTCAAAGTGACAGAACAAAAAAATCATTTTCAATAAACGCCAACTTACCATCATCAGAGTGACAGGATTTTGATGTGACTTCATCCACCTCATTTACCATCACTTTCTACTTCTCAGTGGGTTTTTTCAAGAAATAAAAAACCAGTCCAAGCTCTCACAGAGATGCTTAGCTTGCAGAAGCTTGTTCAGCTTCCCACATGTGGGACATGGTACAAAACACTTAATTGAAGTGCTAACATGGGTTACATGCCTATGATTAGAAATCTGCTGCCATCAAGAGCATTTTTCTTTTATAGCAGATCACAGACATCAGTAATTGGATTATTGTCATGGTGAATATTCAGCAAAGCAATAACTTCATCTCCCTCTATATGCTTTACATACATAAGCTAAAATCATACATGCTTTGCAATTTGTTACACGTTAAGTGTAACACTTTACTTACTCTTATTATTATGAATTAAATCAGTTTATGTGATTTTAATGTTGATGTTGTTGGTCACTTACAGAAAAAGTTCAGGGAGTTGACTGCAGAGAGCCTTATTGCCACAGGAAGGGGGGAAACTTCTTGTGCTCTCTTCTCTTCAAAACCATAATTTTTTCAGCATTATTTTGCTTTTCCAAAAAGAAATTTCATGTGTAAAGGCACTACTATTGGAGAAATAAACCAAATCAAGTCAGAGAAAATTTGTTTTCTTTTCTTCTGTCCTGAATGTCTGTGACTCAAGGGAATGATTTTCAGCTTTATTATACTTTGTTGTAGAGAAAACTGACTGGATGCAGAACAATCTCTTTCAAACCATTGAAAAAAACACCAGAGGTTGAGGGAACAGGCAGCTCGCTCCTGGTATGTAAACTTCATCTGGGCTCACCACCTGCAGTACTTTCTGTACACTGCAAAGATAGCTAATTACCTTAAAACACATATGACACGGCTCTCACTCTCTGTTCTTAGCAATCTAAAATCAGAGCAATTCACTTGAGGAATTTATTAGCAAGTGCTATGGATGTCTTCCCTTAGGACAAAATCCTAGGAACTCTTAAACAGCACTTTCAGCTAGGAGACCATTCCTATAGTGGTCATGTATCAGGGAGAAAATAAAAACAAGATAGCAACAACAGAAAAGATGGTACATGTTCTCTTTTCACAGATTGAAAACTGAGACATAGAGGAGGAAGGGGATTCACTGAATCGCTCAGTTACTGGTGGAGCTGGAATGAAGCCTGGTATTCTGGCTGTCCATGTAATGTTTTACCTACCAAGATGGTCAGAGTTTCATTCAACCTCTAATGAATTCCTTGTTTTCCAAAAATTTGGTAAACATAAACATACAGAAGAAAGCTACCCATTTGAAACTTAATTCAGATAAATTTGAAACGTTGCTGATCCTGACTAACTTCTGCCCCTTACTCATCTCTTGGCTAAATGTGTTTGTCCACATATCATCACATGACACCACTGCCACTCCTGCTACTTGACTTCTCCACCAAAGCCTGATCTTTATGTAACACTTTGTGATGAGAACCTGCAAAGAAGGGGTAGAAGCAAAGCATTACCACAGACAGGCCCTCACCTCAGAAATTCATCCCTGTGAGATTTGTCATACACAGCACCTGAAACCAATGCTGGCAACATTAATTTCAAAAGATATGAATCATCCATTACCTTACCTTGTGTTAAGACTAATGGGAAGATTCCTATAACATTCAGCTGTTTGCAGTCTCATTGCCTTCAAGGATGTCTTCATGGAATCTGGCTGCTTCAGAAATTCAGAAGTTCAGAAGTTCAGACATGTACATCATAGTCCCAGAGCCAAGCTTGCATCTGGAGCTTATGAAATAATGGATTTTGCGTCAAGTTAATGAGAGGAATGTGAGTGGTGCAGAGACCACATACTTGTAAATACATTATTATCTATTAATATTGAGATAGTCATCATTCCATTTCCACTGTGGTCTTTCTGAATATAGGTCACAGTACTGATCTCTGTAATGTAATAACAGCCAGCTGGAATAAAAAGAATATAATCCAAAAAAATGTACTGTTCCAGCTCCACATAAGCCAGCAGAGTGCCCAGGTGACCAAGGTGGCCAACAGCATCCTGGCCTGTATCAGAACTAGTGTGGCCAGCAGGAGTAGGGAAGTGATCGTGCCCCTGTACTCGGCACTGGTGAGGCCGCACCTTGAACCCTGTGTTCAGTTTTGGGCCCCTCACTACAAGAAGGATGTTGAGGTGCTGGAGCGTGTCCAGAGAAGGGCAACGAAGCTGGTGAGGGGCCTGGAGCACAAGTCTTATGGGGAGCAGCTAAGGGAAGTGGGGTTGTTCAGTCTGGAGAAGAGAAGGCTGAGGAGAGACCTTATCGCTCTCTACAACTACCTGAAAGGGGGTTGTGGTGAGGTGGGTGTTGGTCTCTTCTCCCAAGTAACTAGTGATAGGATGAGAGGAAATGGCCTCAAGTTGTGCCAGGGGAGGTTTAGATTGGATATCAGGAAAAATTTCTTTACTGAGAGAGTGGTCAAATGTTGGATCAGGCTGCCCAGGGAGATGATGGAGTCACCATCTCTGGAGGTGTTAAAAAAACATGTAGATGTGGCACTTCAGGACATGGTTTAGTGGGCATGGTGGTGTTGGGTTGATGGTTGGACTTGATGATCTTAAAGGTCTTTTCCAACCTTAACGATTCTGTAATTCTGTGAACAAAAGCCTTTGAGTTATAGCCACAGAAAATACATCAGGCTGAAAGATCATGTCACAGAAACTTGTAAAAGCTTAGGACAGACTGAGCAATAACATGTATTAAGGTAGTTTGCACCAGTAATACGCTGAAATCTTTGCATAATATTAACAAAAAAATAGGAACAAAAAGCAAAGCACAGGTGGAACACAGTAGAGGAAAATGTGGCAGTGAGGTCACATGTACAATTTCAAAATCACTTAGGAAAATTATGATAGCAAATGGTTGTACAGTCTATAATAAATATCAAATGGTATCTGTGGAAGGAAAGGAAAATATGGAATTTGGAAAATAAACTAAGAGTTGGGATTCAGAACAGCACAATCATGCAGACAAATTGGACCAGATGGCCCTTTTCTCTTTCTGTCATAACTTATGTTCTTGGAACCTGCAGAGCCTAAAACTGATTTGGGAAACAAAACTTATCCCTGTGTCACTTGACAGTCATTGATGTTTCTGGCTTTATTTCCTCCATTTCCTACCCCCGGTGATTGCAGACCATAAAGACACATCTCACCTTATGCCCTGTGTGTGAGGAACTGACTTACAGAGATAGTCATTTCAAATATAAAATTACAATAAAGAAAGGACTAGTCTGGATCTTTAGACTCAGGTCAGAACAAGGAGTCTTGCATAAATAAACGGCTGGAGGACATGCTTCCCCTGAACTTGGTATTTTCCAGCTGGTCACAGTAACCACCACTGTAATTATTTTTTGTGACAAGGGGCATCAAGAACTGGTGACCACACTGAGTCTTCATGGCTCACTGAACAGGTCTGAAATACATCTGAGTCAGTGACCTGAAATACTCTGTATCTCCTCACCTGGAGAGAAGCTGTGTATATGTCAGTACCATGGGGTACATATATCCTAGCTGTCATGTATACACAGCTAAAACTTTTCCCATTTCAGGTCAGAAAAATAGCACAGGTCATGGTAAAAGCTCTGAAATTCCCTCCTACAGGTTAAGAAGTCCCCTTTTAGACAGACACCTTTTGAAATTTGTCTGTATTTCCCTCAATGTAGGAAACATTTTCTGTGATCATGTCGTGATTTAACCCCAGCTGGCAACTACCACACAGCTGCTCACTCACTCCCCCTATGGCAGGATGGGGGAGAAAATCAGAAGCGTAAAGGTGAGAAAACTCATGGGTTAAGATAAAGGTAGTTTAACAGGTCAAGCAAAAGCCACCTGTACAAGCAAAGCAAAACAAAGAATTCATTCACCACTTCCCATCAGCAGGCAGGTGTTCAGCCACCTCCAGGGAAGCAGGGCTCCATCACATGTAACGTTTACTTGGGAAGACAAGATGCCATCACTCCAAACGTCACCCCTTTCCTTCTTCTTCCCCCAGCTTTGTATGCTGAGCACGACATCATATGGCATGGAATATCCCTTTGGCCAGCTGCCCTGTCTGTGTCCCCTCCCAGCTTCTTGTGCACCCCCAGCCTGCTCGCTGGTGGGGTGGGGTGAGAAGCAAAAAAGGCCTTGACTCTGTGTAAGCACTGCTCAGCGATAACAATAAATCTCTGTATTATCAACACTGTTTTCAGCACAAATCCAAAACATAGCCCCATACTAACTGCTGTGAAGAAAATTAACTCTATCCCAGCCAAAACCAGCACAGATTATGAATTAAAAGCTTATTATTGACATTAGCAAAATTCTTTGATAATACAGGACAAGCATATGGCTATTAACTAAGCTATCAACTAAGCTATCTCTTAAAGAACTGCCACTTTCTAAAAAAACAACAAGTGATTTGATGACACTTTTGCCCAGGTGCTGAATAGTAGGTTCAGCAGAGAAAAAGCGTTCCCTGTGAGAAAATCATTACTATAACAATCCTCATGTGTGCTCTTCTGTGCTCACTTGAGCTCCTTCATGTGTTTTCTCCTTTACCACGGTGGACAAATGTGGGCAGGAAGGAGCTCTCCTATGCAATACAATGGTCTTTTTACACTGAGAAAAAAATGTTATGAAAGTAAACTATCCACCTGTGTCCCATTCAAACTTGTCAAGCCTGACTCACAAATACATAGCCAACTGGCTCCCATGCTTACTAAGAGCATCACGCCAGAATCCAGGGTATTTGGCATCTAGATGTTGTAATGACATCTCTGTGGATATAGGTTACTGGCATGTTTAATATCATACTACCATTTAGGACAGTTCTTTTTCTCCTCACTGTTACACTGAGCTGCCTAATAGTGGATTACAGCATGTGATAAGTAAATCCTATTGTACTTCAGACACAATAAGGGATCAGTTAAATGAAAAAGTAGCTGAATTTATCCTCTGTTAAGCAGGTGCACTTATAATTCTGTCTAAGGAAGCTCACAAACAACAATTAGAAGAAGCAAAATGAAGATGAGGGAAAGTTGTTGGAATACATATTCTCCTACTTTAAATGAATGCATTCCTGGTAATGCTTGTTCGAGTTTAAGCAATTCCATGAGTTCAGAATTTGGCAAATGGGTTGGAAACATCTACAGTCTATAAATTTTGCATCATGAACAAGCTCAAGTTGCTTATGACTATTTAAAACTAGAATTTGCATAATGAAATAGTGGGGGTTGGGAAAAGGGAAATAAATCAAGTGTGTGTATGTATATATATTAGTACAGTAATATATTAGTGTGCATGTATATATATTAGCTTAGTAATACAAACTATTAAGCACACACACGTGTTAAATTATAATCTGCAAAATTATTTCTGTATTTGCAGACATCTTTGAAAAGCAAAACTATAAAATATCATAAATTCATTCATGAAACCACTGAAAATAGATGAGCCTTTTGCAAATTTCCTGTGGTGCAAATTTTGCCTTTCATGTGTCCAAATAATATTAGTAACTGTGATCAAAAGGACTGAAGCACATGGCCTTCATTTCATCTTTATTTTCCACTAGGACATTCCCCTTGCAAAGGAAAATGACACTTTTCACATTCTACACTAGCTGCAAAGCAATCTTTAATTGGCACTTATGCCTTGTTGAAACTGATGCGACACCTTACGAGCAGGCATTATGCCATCTAGACAGATGGGTATGAGTATAGGTCCAAGGCATGCCAGAGAACACTGTGTGTATCAGGGTTCTGTGGAAGGGCCAGACTCCTCCCCAGAGATACTGAAAGGGCAATCTGTGCAGATTATCAGCACTTCTATGAGATTGGGATATGCCATCACTATTCCAGTTTGGCCCTGCATTAACAATGAAAATAAAAAAATACATTTCAAAGCCAATTTCAGTGAGCTTTTAGCTTTCTGGACTCATGATGAGGGGAGAAAGGAGATATTTTCCCCTTTTGACACTTTGCTGGAACCTCTCAATTATTCTTATCCAAAATGTTTCAGCAGTGCTGTCAAGTTTCCTGCCAAAAGCCACTGCAGGACCTTATATTAGCTTGTGTATCCTGAAAACCCTTCTGCCACCATGGGTCTTATTTACATTTTGCACAATGGTAGACTCTATTACTCAAAGTAAATGGGGATGAAAAATTGCCGCCTTTGTTTATCACTAAATAGTTCACAATTAACACTGAACTGCAGATGAGGAAATAATGTGTCTCTTTGAGGAAACCATATGCTTTGTGTTTTAAAGTACTTGTGGTAATATTAGTGGAATAGTTAATGTACAATGAATGCCATATGCTGACTAATACAGAGTATTTACAAGGGCAAATAGTCCAGATAACCGCTATTCTTAAACTACTATAAAACCTAACATGATGTTGTTTGGACAATTATCTGACTCTAGTCAAACTTTTTCCTTTCTTCTTTCGCTCCTGTAGCTGTCATTATGTGGAGTGCTTATGCAGAACCCCACTGACGATGGCAGATCCAACAGTTGCCGTTCATTCAGAATTGTTGTGAGAAACCATCCGGTCCCTCCATGGAATAGAAAGATGAAAAAATGGAAAACATCACCCAGAAATTCTGGCACATGCAAAAGGGGCTTGCAGTCTTGAATGTGGTGGGCAGAAAAGCTGTATTGGGAGACGGATAAAAAACAAGTTACTGAGCTCTGCTTACTGCAATGTGCACAGAAAGCAGGCACCAGCAGCACAGCAAGGACATACAGTAAGTCAGCAATGTTGCTCAGGGACTGGGGCATGCTCCCTGGAAAACATAAATAGGAATGACTGGCTTGCACGCTGCCTGGAATTTCACTGAGAAAAGACATTGCTGTCTGATGTTTGCTTTCTACTTTGTTCAAAGGAGCAAGACCTTTTGTACATTCAGGACCGCATATAAAAATGCTGGAATCTGTCATTTCTTTCTCACTCTGACAGACAAAACTTGCTTTGCTTTGATATTTGATCTAACCAGAAGAAATCAGACTAATGCCTATGTGATTATAAATAATCTTAAATTATTTCTACTGATGGGTAAAGGTCTTGCAACAAATATATGAGAAATAATTGAAGGTGAACCAGATCTGCTTGTCATCTTCTTTGCTATGACATGTAAAGCATTTGTTTGAAATACACATAGTACCTTAGGCTCCATGAAGCAAGACGTCTTTCAGCCAGTTCATCTCTCTCCAAATAGCACTGAACTCAGTTATCTTCTATTATGTGAGCAATAAAGGAATGGCAGGCAAATACAAGCACTTTGGGTAGATGGCTTGTGCTATCAATCCCTCAGTATCTGATTTGTCTGCAAATAAACTATAGTCTTGAAGATATTTACAGACACAATATTTTTACATAGGGAGAACTCTCTTTTTTGCAGCTGTAGGAAGATCTCTAGGACATTTTATAGGTTGAAGCTCTCTGTTCAAAAGCTCAAGTTGCTACCCCATACACAGACTCCTGGTACAAAACAGCAGCATGGGTCCCAGTATCTTTGCCTCAAAGCCAAGAGTTCAGAGCTTATTTATCAGATTTTTGTTCTACCTCGAATCAGCAGATTTTGAAAGGTTCCAAGCCAAGAACTTTCCCAAAAAGCACCTCCCAGTGACATCTTTGAAAAGCCACCAAATGGTAGTAAATGAAACTATTCCTGTCAATATTTTCTCATACAATTGTATAAAGAACATCATAACAATAATAAAAAGTGCGATATGTAACATTCATTCGCAAGCATTTATAGCTATCTTCCAAGTTCTTCATAGTACTCATTCCTCTGAATCTGCTGATGACAGGGGAATTCAGGGATCACATAGCTGCATAGACAGAATCATGTCACTGTCATGAATGAGTGGCTGGGCCACTTAAAGAATGACCACCAAAGATATCAGAAAGCAAATGATTTTAATATAATTTGTAAAAAGGTACAATTTAACAGAATTCAATGGCACAGTTCACTCTATTACTTAACATGAGAAGGTATACAAAGAGAAACCAAGTTACAATTACATTGGAATGATTTGCTCGTGGATTGAATTGGGTTAATGTGGCTAATATGTATATTGAGAAGAGAAAGTAGAGGAGACCCGCTCGTCAAGTCACGAGGTTCAGAGTGGATCCCCTTGCTTTCTAAACTCCTTCTCAGAGAGGAGTCTAGGTGTGGCTGAATCCATTCCTAGTCCCAGACTTGGTCAATGGTTTATGATTAAAGGAACAAGGTATCAGGGATTCTGGTGTAGTGCTTGGCATAACTTTAAAATAACACAATCAAATTCACTAACACTATTGAAATAAATCACAACATCATATCATATAAAACTTAGTAACATAATGATCCTAAAACTTAATAAAATTAACGATATTGAGATAAATCACGGTATTAAATCATAGTAACATATTACGATTGGACACTTAAAGAGATATAAAGAGATAAATATGTATAAAGGTACCTTTAAATGACCCCCTCAAATTCAATCAAATACTCACATCAAATGCTTTGCATCGCTCAACAGGTGATCAGCCAAGCCTCTGAGTTGATCGCAAACTTGAGGGTTACAGGTTCTAAAGAGATGTCTCACTCAGAGAGAAACGCTGGTAGCAGCCCACTGCGGTCCAGGAGAGCTCAGAGGACCTCACTTGGGACCACTCTTTATAGGACTGGGAGATGATTGACTTTAGGCATCAGTAAATTTCCATCCTTGCCACAAATCATTTATCGGTAATTTCTAGAATTCCTGATATCCTAGTGATGCTGGTACTGATCCACCTGAATCACGACTAGATAAGATCTGTTCCAAGGCTGTCTGGGGATGGCGAGTTACTCCCATGTACACAAGAGTGTTTGGTACAGTCAAGGGCCCTTAACCACCACACTCTCTGCTCCAAGGCCAAGGCTTATAGAGCAAGGGGTGGGGGGAGATGCACCACCACAGTCACTCAGTGACATAACA
The DNA here is from genome assembly GCF_000687285.1 of Phaethon lepturus. Taxonomy (NCBI): domain Eukaryota; kingdom Metazoa; phylum Chordata; class Aves; order Phaethontiformes; family Phaethontidae; genus Phaethon; species Phaethon lepturus. The sequence goes on along the minus strand of NW_010525624.1, from coordinate 12,955 downwards.
TTTAAAATTTTTTCATTAAGTGGAGTGGAGTGGGGTGGATGGAATGGGGATAGCAATTTCTATTCCAAAGTTTCCATTTTATGGCACACTCATGAAAAAGCGAGCCTCACACTGATCTTTACCTCTCTCCCTTCAGTCCAGTTTAGACCAGTGTGGTGGGTTGACCCCAGACAGCAACTAAGCACTCATCAGCCACTCATCATTTACTTTACCTCCTCTGTAGGGCATGGAGGACCAGGAAAAAAAGAATGAGCTTGCTTTTGATTTCACAAGAAGTAAATCAATTTGAACTTTGAAGTCAAAATCATTCTCTGCCTCAAATTCTTTTGTATTTAGTTTGCTAATTTGTGACAAAAGCACCAAAATAAATAAATTTTCAGCTTCAACCCTACAGGTATAAAGTGGAAATCAGCAGAATTTTTGAAGGGGTCTAAACAGAAAATATGTCTTAGGTTCCTCATTTAGTAGCCTCTATTGCCCAAAGCTATATATGAAGAGAAACAGATCTCTCCAGAGAGTGTCTCAGAGATATAGGTAGGACCTAGCTACTGCAACACAGGAGTCCTGAGTCATCCTACAGAACACCTTTTTCTCTCCAGTGACCATGTCTCAAGGCTCCTGAGTTAGGTAGCTAAGTACAGACCCTAATGAAAGCTGCATGGGCACTCCCACTCCTCCTTCTTTTATTTTAACTTGATCAGACCCTTTGGCAACCCTGTATTCCCATCTGTGATATTTTATGTCAGGACTCATTTGAAAAACTGTCCCTAGAGCACAAGACAGGTCATCAGTCTCTTATGAAATTGATTAACCAAAGCTAAATGAAACCTACACAACCACATTGTGATATTGCTCAGTATCTGTTATACAAACATGTTTACATTGACACTGAATATTTTGACAATTCCATGTTAGCCCAACAGATTTACAGGCTTGAATCACTAAGCAGCATCCACTTTTAGGAAAGAAATTAGTGTTAACAAACAAATTGATATTTTCAAATATATTAATGTTTTATATTCAGTTTAATTAGCTTAAAATGAACAGCATGCATTACAGAGCTTTAAGCTAACAATAACCCCAGTTATGTGGTGTGCACTGACATTGCCACTCTAAAATTTTATCCCAGCCATGAGATCTGCTTTTGTCTCTATTGGTGACTGGAGGGAGAGCTAGTGTCAGCAGAGAAAAACTAGCTGGCTTTTAAATTGACTTTGAAGTTATTCATCGCTTGCTTTAAAGTTAGTTTACAAACAAACTGATCTTAGTTACCATGGAGTAACTATAGAGATGCCCTATTGCCTGTGTGAATATCTACCCACCTATACACACTAATAAAATTAAGATCAGAATCTGTCCCCTAAAAAAATGTTTTTGCAACATTAGATTTCTCTCTTTTGAAACAGTTCTCAGTGCTTGAAAGACTTCAGATGGAGGAAACTCCATAGGCCTCTCCCCAGCATCTCTTTGAAGTGTTATAGATGTAATGCTGTTTCCAGGGAAGAGTTTGAACACTGTAAAAAAGACACACAACATGCAGGAATCCTTCCATTCATCCTTTCAAAGTCCTTTGCGATGTCTTGCATAAAAAATTTTTTGCATAACAATGCCAATGGTTTAAAAACCCTACAGGTTTGCAAGGGTGGAAACAGATAGGTTTTGTTTAGACTTCATTTGTATCAACTCGTTATCAAAATTTACTCAGTCAACATTTATCTAAACAACAAGCTTCAATCTCTAGGACCCCAGCTCTCTACCTAGCTCTTACAAGTGTGCATCCTGGGGGACGTGTAGCAGTGAAGGGTTAGGAAGCAAGGCATCTGAAATATTCAAAGAAAACAGAGAGAGATAAGTACCCAAACTAGACCAGCTCTAATGAGAGTTACATACTCAGGTTTTCATGATCCTTTGAAGATCCTAGCAGCCAGCCACTGGAATTCCAGATCTTTTCACATAATTATAATCTTTTGGAGAACTCTGAAACAAGGTGTGCATTAGGTGAAGGTCACATAAATGAAAAGAAATAGATCATTCTGATTCTCAGAGCTCAGTAGTAATGTATTTTGGTTTAGAATTATAGCAAAAAAATGGATTACTCTAAATCGAAGCTAATTTTTCACTTTCACATCTTTCACAGAATTATGCATGCACATATATATATATATGAGTACATATATAAACACAGACATAAGCTTAATACATAGGACCATGTTCATTATTATGAAGATATTTGAGCTTCATTTACAATCAAATGCTCTTTTTAGTTTGAAATTTTTTTTCCAGGTGCTGCTATACAAGTTTTTATTGTTTTGCAAATATATAAGTATCTTTTGAGCTTACATAAAAATAATGATACAAATTTTGAAACAATTTCTTTAAAATAGCTCCCCCAAAAAAACTAGTTACCATTGCCCAACCATTGTAAGGTTTTCTGCATGTCTCAGGCTACAGTTGTCCTACCATTGTACTTCCAAAGTGAAATCACTAATCGAGAGTAAAATCATAGGTGATGGGATTGTCTCACTACCAGTAGACGTGTGCAGTGTAGACTTCTACATAGGTTGTAGGTGGTTAGTTTATGGCAGAATGAATTTCATGCATACAATTACTGGCCTAGGTTTACATGCTGTGCATTAAATCTGGATGTTCACCACTCCTCATTAGCAGTGCACCTGACAGTTAATGAACAGCTCTGGACCATATGCTGTAGCATAGGTCCTGACTAACAACACTGAACAGGAGTTCAGTTTCTTCCCTTGGCAGATGTCTTTGTTCCTCTTGACATTAGGAGACAGAAAGGGCTACCATTTGGAGGTCTGGCCCAGAGAACAGAATTTCTTAAGACAAAATAATGTGCAACCCGCAAATTTGTCTATTGCTATTTGTCATGGTTTAACCCCAGCCAGCAACTAAACCCCACACAGCCGCTCACTCACTCCCCCACGGTGGGACAGGGGATAGAATCAGAAGGTAAAAGTGAGGAAACACATGGGTCAAGATAAAGACAGTTTAACAGGTAAACCAAAAGACACGCACAAAAGCAAAGCAAACCACGGCATTCATTCACTATTTCCCATGGGCAGACAGGTGTTCAGCCATCTCCAGGGAAGCAGGGCTCCATCACCCATAATGATTACTTGGGAAAATGGAACACCATTACTCTGAAAGACCCTCCCTCCCTTTTTCTTCCTCCCAGCTTTATATACCAAGCACGACGTCATATGGTATGGAATATATCCCTTTGGCCAGCCTGGGTCAGCTGTCCCAGCTGTGTCACCTCCCAGCTCCCTGTGAACCCCCAGCCTGCTCACTGGCAGCCCAGCATGGGAAACCGGACAGTTCTTGACTGCTTAGCAACAACTGAAACCATCAGTATGTTATGAACATTTTTTCATCCCAAATCCAAAACATAGCCTCATACTAGCTTCTATGAAGAAAATTAACTCTATCCCTGCTGAAAACAGGACACTACTCATATTAAAAAGTGGTATGATTTGTTTATGCCAAGGACAAATGAATGGCTTTCTCGAAATGATACCAGTATGCCAGGACTTGAGTTTAATGTTCAGACTCTTCAAAAATATTGATGAATACACAATCTCTTTTAAAAACTGATTTGTCACAATAAATGACAACATCCACCTTCCAGAGCAAATCTGGAGCCCTTTGGACAAAGGAATTCCAAATATTTTTATTCACAAACCATAACCTTAAACTTTTTGAGCTTTTTGTTATATTTGGTGCCAAAAAACAGCTAAGGGTATACTTACACTTTTCAGGCCCTGAAGGCATCAACAGGTGCCTGACTGTCCCTGCCCAGCCTCCCCTGGGGACTCCCCGAAGCCCTGCCCATGGGCCTGGGACACCACTTCTGAGAGGCCAAAGTCTCTGGAGCTTATTGGATTTCTCTCCAGAGGACACGTTCCTCTTCTGCATCATCCTGAAGGAGGCCACTACACAGAGAGTGCCAAAGCATGGTACAGTAGGGAATGCTTGGAGATTCACTTAAAAAACACACTAGGAGTAAACTAAAGTTCTAGCAGAGATCACAGAATCATTAAGGTTGGAAAAGACCTTTAAGATCATCAAGTCCAACCATCAACCCAACACCACCATGCCCACTAAACCATGTTCTGAAGTGCCACGTCTACACGTTTTTTGAACTCCTCCAGTGATGGTGACTCCACCACCTCCCTGGGCAGTCTGGTCCAATGGTTGACCACTCTCTCAGTAAAGAAATTTTTCCCAATGTCCAGTCTAATTTCAGGCCATTACCTCTCGTCCTATCACTAGTTACTTCGGAGACAATGCTTTGTCTGCCTCTTTGTCCTGGTTGGGTGGTCTATAACAGACTCCCAGCAGGATGGATAACTGCCTTGTTTGCTTTCCCCCTCATCCTTACCCATAAGCACTTCACCTTGTCATCACAGTCATTGAGCTCTATACAATCAAGACACTCCCAAACATACAGAGCCACCCCACCGCCTCTCCTTCCTCACCTATCCCTTCAGAAGAGCTTATAGCCATGCATTGCAACACTCCAGTCACGAGAATGATCCCACCATGTTTCTGTGATGGTGACTAAGTCATAGCTGTCCCGCTGCACAATGGCTTCCAGCTCCCTCTGTTTGCTGCCCGTGCTGTGTGCATTGGTGTAGATGCACCTGAGTTGGGCTATCGATTTCACCCCCAACACCAGCATGCCACCCCTAGGCTCATCTCTAGTGAGCCCGGTTTTATCCTCTTTCCCCTTCAAATCCAGTTTAAAGCCCTCTCGATGAGCCCCGCCAGCTCGTAAGCGAGAATCCTTTTCCCCCTTGGGGACAGCTGAACTCCACCTGCTGCCAGGAGGCCCAGTGCCATGTAAACTGCCCCAAGGTCAAAAAAAACAAAATTCCACTGATGGCACCAGCCTCTGAGCCACGTGTTAACCAGGTGTGTTTTCCTATTCCTTTCGGTGTTCCTCCCTGCCCCTGAAGGGATTGATGAAAACACTGCCTGTGCTCCCACTCCATCAACCAGTCACCCCAGCACTCTGAAGTCCCTTTTTATCGTTTTTGGACAACTTTTCACAACCTGGTCACTGCCAACCTGCATAACCAACAGTGGGTAGTAATCAGTGGTCCGGACCGGACCAGGGAGTTTCCTGGTGACATCTCCCACCTGGGCCCCAGGGAGGCATCAGACCTGTGGGTTCGGTCTGGTCGGTGTGTTGAGCCCTCTGTTCCCCTCAGAAGGGAATCACCTATGACAATTACCCTCCTTTTTTTTCTTAACGGAGGTAGTTGTAATGACCACTCATTGAGAGAGTCTCTAGAGCCAGTGGGGGGGACTCTGCGCCCTGCCCACGTGCCTTCCCTGCATGCCCTACCTTTGCCAACTGCTGGGCAAACTGATGCATCACGGCCTTCTGACTGCACCACGTCCAGTTTGCCCGCCCTGGTCGCCACGATGTGGGTCTCTCGCGCTCCCTGGGGGGGTCCTCTTGTACATGAGGGGCTTTGGCCACTACTGCTCTTGCTCCTGTCCACGCTGCATCAGAGCTGCTACTCATCAGGAGCCTGCTCTGCTGGTTCGGGGTGGGTTGGGACACCCTCTCTCTCCCTGCGCTTCCAACCATTAGCCCAACACCACAATGCCCACTAAACCATGTCCTGAAGTGCCACATCCACACATTTTTTGAACACTTCCAGAGATGGTGACTCCACCACTTCCCTGGGCAACCTCTTCTAATGCTTGGCCACTCTCTCAGTAAAGAAATGTTTCCTAATATCCAATCTAAACCTCCCCTGGCACAACTTGAGGCCATTTCCTCTCATCCTATCGCTAGTTACTTGGGAGAAGAGACCAACACCCACCTCACCACAACCCCCTTTCAGGTAGTTGTAGAGAGCGATGAGGTCTCCTCTCAGCCTCCTCTTCTCCAGACTAAACAACCCCAGTTCCCTCAGCTGCTCCTCATAAGACTTGTGCTCCAGACCCCTCACCAGCTTCGTTGCCCTTCTCTGGACACGCTCCAGCACCTCAACGTCTTTCTTGTACTGAGGGGCCCAAAACTGAACACAGGATTCGAGATGCGGCCTCACCAGTGTCAAGTACAGGGGTACAGTCACTTCCCTATTCTTGCTGGACACATAAGACCCTAACTTCATAAAATGTATATTAATAAACTGGTCCTGAGACTGGCTATTCAGCAGTATTAAGGACTACTTCGTAAACACTTAAAAGCAATGACATTATAAAAATTTTAAAAGTCTACATGCAGAAGATTCACATTGCTGTAAGACTTTTCTTCCTCCAACTTCTTTGTGTATGACATAATAATTAATGTGACAATCCATACTGGGCCTATGAACAAGCACAGATGCACAAGACAATGCACACCGCAGAGGAATATCTTCTACCAGGACTTAATGACAGTTTGTCAACATGGCAGCCTGCCAATAAAGCATCTGTTACTTGGCTTGCAGAGGCATGTTTTTGTGAGACTTCTATAAAAGGAAACACTTGCAAGTTCATTTTTCTTCTTCAGACTATCTTTATGCTATATTTGTTGTTGACATCTGGGTTTATAATGGGAGATCATAGACACATTGTCATTTTGGAGGAGTTCAGTTCCCTATGGCATCTATCTATCTGCTCTCATTGCATCGACAGACAGCTTGATGACTCAAACTGAGCTGAAAATATGAAACACCATAAGGTAATGACAACAAGTCTAAGACAAAGAAACTACTGTCATTATGGCAAGAACACCAGAGGTCAACACACAAGTCCTGGAAGGATGAATCTATGGACTTTTTAAGAAGAGTTTCACTGAACTGCCACCATACAACATGCTGTACAGTTGATAAGGCATACATAATTTTTTGAGATACAGTCATCTCCTACTTTGACACATATGTAACAACTCACACTTCCAGAAATATTTGTCGCAGGCCATACTCTGCAGTATATTCCCAGTGGAGGACATCACTGAATTGGTCACTTCAGGTTCCTACAGATATATGAAGAAAGACTTTCCTTTACTGTAAACTACATAGATGCTTTAGGAATTCCTTCTGTTCTTCTGTGCTACGTGTGGTTAATAAGCTGTAAAGAGATTGTCACAAGATCCTTTCTGTTTCTTGGTAACCAAGATAAAATTTGTGCAAGACTCAGAAATTGCTTTTGAAATTTTAATATACAACTATGTGGTGTGTTGACTTTGACTGGTTGCCAAGTGCCAACCAAGCTGCTCTATCAATCCCCCTCCTCAAGAAGATGGGGGCAGAAAATAAAACAAAAATCTTGTCAGTCAAGATAAGGGCAGGGAGCTCACTTACCGATTACCATCACAGACAAAACAGATTCAACTTGGAGAAATTAATTTATTAGCAATCAAATCAGAGCAGGATAATGAGAAATAAGAACAAATCTAAAAACATCTTCCCCCATCCCTCCCTTCTTTCTGGGTTCAACTTCACTCCTGGCTTCTCTACCTCCTCCTCCTGAATGGTGCAGGGGGATGGGGAATGGGAGCTGTAGTCAGTACATAACATTTTGACTCTACCTCTCCTTCCTCCTCACACTCTTCCCCTGCTCCAGTGTGGAGTCCCACCCACAGGAGACAGTCCTTCATTAACTTCTTCAATACGGGTCCTTCCATTGGGCTACAGTTCTTCAAAAACTGCTCCAGCTTGGGTCCTTTACATGCAGTACAGTCCTTCAGGAATGGACTGCTCCAGTGTGATTCCCACACGGGGCCACAGGTTCTGCTGGCAAACCTGATCCAGCACGGGCTCATCTCTACAGGGTCACAGCTTCTGCCAGGAGCCTGCTCAAGTGCAGGCTCTGCGACAGGGTCAAAGTTTCCTTCAGAGCATATCCACCTGCCTCTGTGTGTGGCCCTCCATGGGCAGCAGGGTGAGTATCTGCTCCACCATTAACCTCCATGGGCTGCAGGGGGACAATGTGACTCACCATGGTCGTCACCACAGGCTGCAGGGGAATCTCTGCTTCAGCACCTGGAGCACTTCCAGCACCTCCCTCTCCTTCTTCACTGACTTTGATGTCTTTGGGGCTGTTTTCACATATTCTCACTCCTCTCTTCTGGCTGCTGTTGCACAGCATTTTGTCCCCCTTTATAAATATGTTATCACAGAGATGTTACCACCATCTGTTAGCTGATGGGCTCAGCTTTGGCCAGCAGCAGATCTATCTCGGAGACAGCTGGAACTGTCTCCATCCAACACGGGGGAAGCTTCTGACATCTTCTTACAGAAGCCACCCCCTACTACCAAAACCTTGCTACATAATCCCAATACACAGTAACAACACATAACCGTTTCTAAGTTAAAAGTAGGCAAAACAGATTCTCTTCCAACAAGAACTCAACACAATAAGGCTAGACCTAGATTCCCCTGCATTCACTTTTCTTAGATCTATATAGTGGCATCTCTGCACACAATTTGGTTGTTTTTCTTGCTGATTGTTTCTTTTCTAACTGAAGGCAAAAATCTGTACTCAGAACTATCTTTTCTTGGAACAGCCTAGATCTACGGAAGCATCACTGGTCTGAGATGTTGATTTGCCTACTTGGCTTAAAAAGGTTATGGGGGAACAGGTTCTCTTATCACATTCATAATCATGACACCTTCTCTGAAAAGGAAATCCTGAAACTTCTCTAGCCATTGTCCTCACTAGCAACTTAGACCTATCTTGTACTAGGAAGGGTTCAAGGTTTACTGCCTCTTCCAGTACCATTCTGCCTGATAGTAACTCTTTCCAAATGTCCCACATTCATTTGTTGTTCAAAAGAATGTAGTTATGGGAGAGCAACACTTACTTGGTTCTGAAATGTGCCCCTCCATACTGGTGGATGTGAGAGGGGGAAGTTTAATCTAAGTAATGGTAGGATAGTAAACTCCAGTCAGGCACTGTCTCTTCTGCCCTCGCTCCAACACAACAACTCTGTTTGCACAACACTCAATGAGAACCTAAAAACTGATTGTCTGGGAGTTTTGTTGTTGTTTTAGGGGTGAGCTTTTTTTCCCCTGGTGGTGAGGGGAAACATTTGTCAGTGACTGTAGTAACCCTGGGGCTGACCTCCACTCCAATGGTAATGTCGTTACTTCTTTCACCTGAATAGCATCATGTACTCACTGAGTAGTATGAGGATTTAAAGATTTGGCCAAATATTAATACCAGTTAATATTCAGAGTGCTTCATAAAGTTTGAGATGCATTGTGTGTAACAATCAGAGCTATACAGAATAGCAGAGCAGGAGGGAAGAAGACAGGAATGTGTATGTGTTTGATGGAAAGCCTGTCCCATTTAAGTCATTCACCAAACTTTAACTGGTTTCCACAGGGCCAAGTATGCACCCTAAGGTTTCTCCTTTAAAGAGAATTTAATGAAGAAAGTATAGGTCAGGGACAGTCTGAACAGTACTGTGGCTTCAGCATCAAAATTCAGCCAGCTTCATTCTCCCTGTCCCCCAAGTTGGGTTCATGCTCTCACACCTGCACTGTTTCTTTCTCTTTGTCGTGGTTTAACTCCAGCCAGCAACTAAGCACCACGCAGCCACTCGCTCGCTCCCCTCCCCCACAGTGGGATAAGGGAGAGAATCAGAAGAGTAAAAGTGAGAAAACTCATGGGTTGAGATAAAGACCATTTAATAGGTAAAGAAAAGCCACACACGCAAGCAAAGCAAAAGAAGGAATTCATTCACCGCTTCTCCTCAACAGGCAGGTGTTCAGCCATCTCCAGGAAACCAGGGCTCCATCACATGTAATGGTTACTTGGGAAGACAAACACCATAACTCTGAACGTCCCCCATTTCCTTCTTCTTCTTCCCCCAGCTTTATATGCTGAGCATGATACTGTGTGGTATGGAATATCCCTTTGGTCAGTTGGGGTCAGCTGTCCCACCTGTAACCCCTCCCAGGTTCTTGTGCACCCCCAGCCTACCCACTGATGGGGCAATGTGAGAAGCAGCAAAAGGCTTGACTCTGTGTAAGCACTGCTCAGCAATAATGCAAACATCTCTGTATTATCAACACTGTTTTCAGCACAAATCCAAAGGACACCCCCATACTGGCTATGATGAAGAAAATTAACTCTATCCCAGCCAAAACCAGCACACTCTCCTTCAGGGAACATTGACAACTTTCTTGCCTGCTCTCCATTGGGAACAAGAAAAATAAACTATTTCTTCTTTCTTCCTTCCTTTATTCTTCCTTATGCCTCCCTCTATTGTTCTCTGAGGAGTTTTAAGCTGTTTAATTTCTGTATGCCCAGGTGCACCAAGCAAATGGTATACTTCAATCTGCGTTTCATGCATCTACGTCTCTCTGATTAAACATCATCTTTCTGATTAGCTAGATTCATTAAGTTTGGCTCTCCCCCATGTGGAAAGGTTTGTCATCTGTGTTCTGTGTTATATATAGGCTAGTAACACTTTCCTAGAGTATATTCTTGGAGTTGATTGCTCTTCTTTTCCATTGTGCTCTATGAAGTTAATTGAATTTCATCAGCAGTTTTTCTTCTACCATAAAACTGTTTAACACATCGCAACCCAACCTTTGCAACATAAGCTCACACAACATCGTTTTACATTGCGTTTCAGTTATGTGAGAGAGAAGTCAAAAGGGATTACGTGACTGTTCTGTCATGAGAAACAAAATTCCTCTCAGGCTAGGGTGGAACAGTACATTGAAATGTGCATTCTGTTGCAAAGCTGAATCAGAAGCCCTGCCAAAAAACTCATCAGAACACAAAAATGGAAGGCCCTAAATATACAGTTTCTGTAGGACAGCATCTGTGTTAGACAAACAGTATTTTGGTATGTAATCCTTCTCTGAAACCTTCAGAATATTTTGGTGATACATCCATGTGTTATTTTTTCACATCTTTCCACATTAGATTAACTCCAGTTTTGTTTCCATCTCCTCTCCATACACACCAATATAATCATGGAATCATAAAATACTTTGGGTTGGAAGGGACTTTTAAAGGTCATCTAGTCCAGCCTCCCTGCTGCAGTGAGCAGGGACATCTTCAGCTACATCAGGTTGCTCAGAGCCTCATCCAGCCTGACCTTGAATGTTTCTAGGGATGGGGTGTCTCTCTGGGGAACCTCTTCCAGTGCTTCACCACCCTCATCATAAAAAATTTGTGGCCCTCCTCTGGACCTGCTCCAACAGGTCCATGTCTTTCCTGTGCTGAGGGCTCCAGAGCTGGACTCAGGACTCAAGGTGGGGTTTCACCAGAGCAGAGTAGAGGGGCAAAATCACCTCCCTCAGCCTGTTGGCCACACTGCTTTGGAGGCAGCCCAGAAGACGGTTGTCCTTCTGGGCTGCGAGTGCACATTGCCGGCTCATGTCCAGCTTTTTGTCTACCAGTACCCCCAAGTCCTTCTCGGCAGGGCTGCTCTCAATCCCTTTAGCCCCCAGTCTGTACTGACACCAGTACAGTTGCCCTGACCCAGGTGCAGGACCTTGCAGTTGGCCTGTGTCCTGGTTTCAGCTGGGATAGAGTTAATTTTCTTCATAGAAGCTAGATGTAAGGCTGTGTTTTGGATTTAGGATGAAAAAATGTTCATAACATACTGATGGTTTCAGTTGTTGCTAAGCAGTCAAGGACTGTCCGGCTTTTCATGCTGGCCTGCCAGCGAGAAGGCTGGGAGGGGACACAGCCAGGATGGCGGACCCAGGCTGGCCAAGGAGATATTCCATACCATATGACATCATGCTTGGTATATAAAGCTGGGGCAAAGAAGAAGGAAGGGATGGAAGGACGTTCAGAGTGATGGCGTCTGTCTTCCCAAGAAGCCATTACCTGTGATCAAGCCCTTCATTCCTGGAGATGGCTGAACACCTGCCTGCCTTTGGAAAGTAGTGAATGATTTGCTTGTTTTGCTCTGCTTGTGTGCACGGCTTTTGCTTTCCCTATTAAACTGTCTTTATCTCAAACCATGGATTTCCTCACCTTTACTCTTTTGATTCTCTCCCCCGTCCCACCGTGGGGGAGTGAGCGAGCGACTGCGTGGGGCTTAGTTGCTGGCTGGAGTTAAACCACAACACTTTGTTGAACCACATGAGGTTCACACAGGCCCAAATCTCTTGTCCCTCTAGGTGGCATCCCATCCTTCAGCTGTGTCAACCACAAAACTCAACTTGGTGTCATCTGCAAACTTGCTGAGCGTGCACTTGATCCCACTGTCTATGTCATTGATGAAGAGTAGTGGTCCCAATAGAGACCCCTGAGGGACACCACTTGTCACCGATCTCCATCGGGCCTACCCTCTGGATGCAACCATCCAAACAATTCCTCATCCACCCAACAGTCCACCCATCTAATCCATATCTCTCCAACTGAGAGAGAAGGATGTTGTGGGGGACCATGTCAAAGTTCAGGTAGATGCCATGAGTGACTTTTCCTTTGTCCACTGATGTAGTCACTCCATCATAGAAAGCCACTAGGTTGGTCAGGTAAGACTTGCCCTTGGTAAAGCCATTCTGGCTGTCTCAAATCACCTCCTTGTCCTCCTTGTGCATCACGGAGGATCTGCTCCATGATCTTCCCAGGCACAGAGGTGAGGATGACGGGTCGGTAGTTCTCAGGGTCTCCTTGTTATCTTTTTTAAAGATGGGTGCAATGTTTCCCTTTCTCCAGTCACTGGGGACTTCACTTGACTGTCGTGACTTTTCAACTATGATGGAGAGTCACTCAGCAACTACACCAGCCAATGTCCTCAGGACCCTGGGATTCATCTCATCAGATCCCATAGACTTGTGCATGTTCAGGTTCCTGAGGTGGTCTTGAAACTGATCCTCTCTTACAGTGGGAGGGACTTGGCTCCTCCAGTCCCTGTCTGGCAGTCCATCAACTCAAGAGGTGTGGGAAGAGAGATTGCCAGTGAAGACTGAGGCAAAGAAATAATCAAGTACCTCAGCCTTCTCCTCATCCATTG
>NW_010525623.1:607-880 GCF_000687285.1 Phaethon lepturus | reverse complement strand
GTCACTGCAGAGAGGAGATCAGCACCTCCCCCACCGCTGCCCCGCCTTGAGCAAGTTGTAGACTGTGATGAGGTCGCCCTTGCCCTTCTCTTCTCCAAGCTGAGCAAACTGAGTGACCTCATCCGCACCCTGTACATCTCATGTTCAAGACCTTTCACCATCTCGGTCACCCTCCTCTGGACACGCTCTAATAGTTCGATGTCCTTAGTGTTGTTCAGCAGCAATATTATCAATTGCGCTATAACACTGTGTGAAACTCAACTGATGGCAATG
>NW_010525623.1:0-270 GCF_000687285.1 Phaethon lepturus | reverse complement strand
GTCAGTTTTGTTAACAGAATTAACATACTTCAATCTCCATGTTCCTTCCCACTTAAATTGAAAATGCCACCCAATTCTCTGCCACTGTTGACCGCTCACACAGGTAAATTTGTAGCTAGACATCTGAGCAAAACAAAGGTTTGAGTCCCTGTTAGGGGAAGAAAGGAGGAAAGCACTGCTGTCTCTTCCCCCAATAACATTTGCAAAAGGCTCAACCACTGGGTGTGAGTGTTCCTTGAAAAGAAAAATTAGAAAGAAACTGCATTTTTA
>NW_010525622.1:67706-70244 GCF_000687285.1 Phaethon lepturus | reverse complement strand
CCAACCTTAATGATTCTGTGATTCTGTATTCAGAATTCATACAGTTTTGTTTTACCCTTCTCTCGGTTAAGTTATACCACAAATGCATATAAGCTGCATTTTTCCCAGTTTATTTGGTGGGTTTTTTTGCTTGGTGGGTGGTTGGTTTCTTTCATGACGTCCATCATGTATATCTTTTTTTCTGTATGCTCAATGACTAAACCTGTTTAATAAGTACAAGTCACTTGGCTTCCATCCGTTTCACGCGATGCCTTCATAATTACATCTTTGTTCATTCGTTCTAGTATATTTATCCAACAGTACATAATCATTGTTTTAAGGCAAAAATCAGTCTAGATCTGTAGTACTTCTCATTCCTTTCTCAAGACAATTCCCTTTGAATAAAGGTCTGTTTTCACTATGACTTGGATTTGCTGAAAGCAATCCATTTTGCATTTCCCTAAACTAAAATACCTTCATTCTTTCAAAGACAAGGAGGTAAGCTTATAGGGATGGACAGACAAGTTTTAAAACACAGATACATATGTACTACTATGACCATCACACACAAACTAATAATTGGTGGTAACACACAAAAGAGTAAACGACTGTCCTGAGGAATAAGATTGGAGAAAAATGAACTAAGTAGTGGGAAAATATAAATGAAGACCATATTAATGGGATAAAACCATGGAAAACTGATTACAGGATAATTTTAGGATTAAAGATATTTCTCAGGGACTAGAACAAAGATGTCTGAGAACTTATATATTCTGTTCTTGTTTTATTAGCTGAATAGGGAATTCCAGAAAGCGATAACAGAGAAAGAAATAAAACTTAAGAAAGCAAATGGGCTTTGGATTGTAAACCTGTAGAGGGCAACTAACAAAAGTGTATTAAACTGCTTAAATTACATAGTTATGCAGATATTATTTAGGAGTATTAGAGAGCCCTATAAACTTGCTTGACAGAGCTGCTTATCTGAATACTGTTATTACCTTGCCAGGTAAGTTTCCATGAAAATGCAGTCTTCTTTGGAGTGTCCCTCTCTGAGGACTGTCTTTTTTAAACATTAAAATGTCACTGGATAAAGTCACAAATAGTCCTGGGAGTAGGATTTAATGCTGCTTTTATTAATGGACTCTATTATAGGGTTTATTCTTGCTAGCTGTCTCCTTGGAGAGTCCTGGAATGAGCAAAGAATTGTCCGCTTCTAGCTGAAGGCTGAAGATTAAATCCCTTCAAACTAAGCCAGATTTAGACTTCAGGTCTAATGTATTTGTAGTGAAAGGGAAAGGATTTGTGATGCATCAAGCAAAGATCAATAGAACACAGCTCTCCAGGAACATAAACTGATTTTATGAGCTTTCCTTTCCTTGATGTCCATGCATAGTAATTCTCTCCCGTTTCTCAAGTGTTGTCTGTTATGGTCAGTATTTTTCATAGAGTCTCTTAAAAATTGATGCGATAAAGCAGTTAATTAATAGGAGAAAGTATTGAATACTGACAAAAATAAAGACTTGCTATAGCAATGCTGTAAAAGACCTGTTTAACTGTAACCGAACTTGGGACACAGAGCTGGTTTAGATGGAAACAGAATTGTTTAAATTTTGAACTCCACAGCTAGGAGATTTATGGAAGTAGTACTTGAAACATAGTTGTTTCTCAGAGCAATGAACATAAAGCAGACTTCCCAGAACAGGTTTGCAATGGCACTTGTTAAGATAAATGGGCATGTATTAACCTTAGTTAATGTATGAAGGTATAATATAAATACTGAGTTGCTTTGCTGTAGTAACAGAAACAGGAAAACTCCCAATCTTCCTAATATACAATTAAGACAAACTTGTAGCCTCTCATCAGTCCTTTATTTCATTAAACTTCGAGTTCCTGGGCATTAGGAGGACAATATTATCCCAAAAGTAAGATCTTGAACTGGAATTGAGACTTTTGGTTTTTACTGCTCAGTCTGTAGCCTTTTTTCTTTTTATTTTTTAATTCTATCTACTTAGCAGTATGCTTTTTCAGTAGCCTTATAAGGTAGCTGAGTGTGTAAATACCACAGTCAAAACAATCTCTGCATCAGACTGTGTCTTTGTAATTAAGCAGTGGTTGGGAGGCTGTAACTTCTAGGCAGATCTACTTAGCAGCTCATTCCTATGGACAACACAGCTGTTATTTTTTCAGTGACTAACTTTAAACTTTCTCTGTTATTAATATTTCCATAGACTCAACACCTGCAATATTATAAGTACTTAAAGATTGTATCCAAAATGGGATTATGGCAAGATTCTCAGCAGAAACAGCGGAAAATTAGAACTGCTGTTGCAGTTTCAAAACTTTCAACACACACAAATTTAAAAATCTTCTACAAATGAAATACAAATTGGAGAGGCTTTATATAAGCAATAATGATTTTATTTATTTATTAGATCAGGAGTATAGAGTCATGAACCTTCAAGCAATTTCTTTTGTAAACTGGAGCACAATTTTAACAGATATGAAATATTGTGTAATGCCCCAGGTGGCTAAATCTGCTTATGCTGTCCAAAGATTTAT
>NW_010525622.1:56457-67675 GCF_000687285.1 Phaethon lepturus | reverse complement strand
TCTTTCCCTTCCCCAGACTGTATATGGCCACCTTAAGCTAATTTTTATGGAAATTTGATAGGTTAGATCAGGTAATATCTTACTGATTGCAAAAATTGATCTGAATTCACCAAATTGAACATATGTATATATGTGCATGTATATATAAACTAAAATGCAAGGGCTTATCAACATTCTTAGCAACACACCCAAACTAGTTGGGCAACAGAGAATTTTGGGCATGCCAAAATAACAGTGTACAATAACAGTGCTACAGTGAGAATTTTTGATAGTTTTGATTGCCAACAAATGTTGACAAACTTTTGATAAGAGTTGTCAAGGCTTGTTTCTCTGAGTCCTGGGGCGACCAAGTTCTAGCGAACACTTTTTTGTCTGCTCTTCACTACTACATCAAGCACGTGATCACAAAGAACAAAAGTTTAGGAACGGTATTTAGAACAGACAAAAAGCAAAACAGTTTATTACTAGTACATAATCTTCAGCAAGTGCAGGACCCTTCATCATTTGTAGCTCAAGATCCTGAGCAATGTGTAGTTGTGTTGCTAATTCTTTTAGTTTTATGGTCTAGGTAAGTATTTCACTCTAAAGCCTTTGCTCCCAAGATAAACTATAATAGAGAGTAATGATTGCAAGTAGTGCAGATTTTGGTTTTTAATAACATTTCTTTGCAATAGTAAATACATCTTGAAGTGGAAGATGGATGTGTCATAATGGATCAGAAACTCGTAAGACAAAGAAAACCAAATTGAGTTGGATTTTTAGTTTTAAAAATAATCCCTTGATTCAATACTTATATTCCCTTATTCATAAGATAATAAATTATTGTATGGTAAGAAAATTGCCTTAGGTAAAAATCAGAAGAAGTGTTGCCTCCAATGTCAAAAGAACTAAAATTTAATCTCTGAAATACAGTTTCAGTACATAGGATGTCAAAAACTGTCACTGTATAAACCTTTAAAACTTTGTAAAAGCAAGAGTAAAATGAGTGTGATACTTTGAAAGCAAGAAACAAGATAAAGCAAAATAGGGGGCGGGGGGGGAAGTAACCTTAAATCTTCCTGCTTCAAGAAGAGTACAAAACCATTTCAAGAATTGTCTGTGCTGCATGGAAGAATCAGATGTAGCTTTGGAATTATGTCTTGCAGTGAATCAGGGGCTTTAAGACAGCCTGCTCATAAAGAAATGGGGCAAGAGGAAAAGGCAAACAAACAGCAACAAACCAACCCCCAGCTGCACAGAGCAACTTATACCACCTGAGGGAACTTCCCCCAGGCTCTTTAAAGTAAGGCAAGCAATCAAAAGAAGCCATGGTACTTTGGTAAAATATGTTGCCAATTTTGACTCACCCTCACAGTGAGCAGGTGAAATATATTAGCTTGAAGTACTTCACAGTTTCCCTTTGCACAGTTACTGTATTTCATATGATGTGTGATAATTTAAGTGGTAATGTAAATTCAATCCTGCAAGTTTTTAACATATTTGCATGCCTTGGTATTGCATAGCCCCTTCAGCAATTTTATGTTTGGGATATATGTGGAAATATGAGAAACTTGTGTACCACTTTTTAGTAAGTATATTTTGAAGGAGTAGATGGGGCAGCTAAAGTTTGTTGATAGAAAAAATATCAGGCATAAGAATAACATGTTAAGTAGAAATAAAGTATCTTATGCCTATCTGTAGAGGTTTGGAAATGTTACATGGTAATGCTTTCTTAATTTTTTATCATTTTTAAATTTTTGTTATTTTCTGGACTTCTTTAAAATATTAATAGGAATCTACTTTCATATTAGCTGGAAAGTTTCAAAATACTTCTTAGTTCTGACACAGTATGCAAAATCTTAATTTTAGGCAAGTGAGCAATCCTGTGCTTTTTTTTACTTCACTTCTTTGAGATACCTGTTTTTATAACTGCAAAAATTATTTACTTTTCTTTAGAGACCTGTGGTTAAGTACATAGGTACTTAGAATATACTGAATGTTCATATATCCTGTTCAATATATTTTTTAAGCCATAATTAACATTTAGGTTAAATAGGTAATGAGTTCAGAGTACACATACTAAAAATTATAAAGAATTATTTTGGGGAAAATAGAAACAAGCGAACTACTGTATTTTTTTAAAATGAGGTTTCAAAACCAGTACAAATATTCTCAAACTTAGAAAGCCGTTTCCCTATTTCTGCTTAAAACCAGAAATAATACGTGCTAAATTTCAAACCAAACTAATTTGATTCTTTGCTGTTAGAAAGTTGAGTGCTTAGAGTTAGTGTTTGGGGTGAAATATATTGTCAGTAGCATTACTTCCTTAATTTAATAGAGAATGGTTTCATCATCATTCTAACTGGAAAGGTTATGAGCTGGCAGCCTGCATCAGATATTGTGACCAGCTATAAATAAGCAGGAAATGAGAAAAGGGAAAGAAGGAGCCACAAAGTTACTTGCTGAAGGTTTGTATTAGTTTTCAGACTCAAGCAGGGTGATGGGATCTGAGGGCTGGAGAGGTCTCCCGAGGCACCTCCTCCTCGCTCTCAGGGCAAGCTGTTTCTGAAGTACGGCATATTAACTATGTGCACAAATATTGCATTTTGAATGTGAGTATTGGAATTACTTGCAATATCATGGTTTTCTCACATCATGCACTTAGGATGAGGGAGTGCTGCCTCCAGGCCCTGACGGTACTGCCAGGCCTGACTGTCCCTGCTTGGCCTCCCGCAGGGCTCCCAGAGCCTGCCTCTGGCCCAGGGACCCATGCCAGCCCCCCGAGGCTGGCAGCCCCGCAGAGGGGCCAGTCTCTAGCTCCTCAGAGTCGGTCCCATGCATGGGCCAACAGCCTGAAGCTTGCCGCGTCCCCAGGGAGGTGCCCGATGCCCGGGGCTGGGTGTGATCAGTGGCGGTGTGACAGGCCCCGGCTGCCAGGCCCAGCCCTGCTGCCCCGGGAGAGCCGTGGGGTCCCAGCCCCAGGGAGCCCCAGCCCTTACAGCACCTTGACACCCTGAACTTTGCTCTCAAAGATGCACTCTGAGGATCTTTCAAACTGTTTTAGCCTTAATTTCATGAATGTTGGGAGACAAAGGAGTCCAAAAAGAAGCTAAGTTAGCTGTAGTAATTTTAAAATGTAGAAAATAGTTCTTTTTCTTCTCAAAATGTTTTTAAGTACACAAAGGAGTTACCTGCAGTTCCTCTCAAGTCTCGCAGTACATTTTTATCCTCTACTTATTTTTTCCTTTAAAGCTTATCCCCTTAGGAGACAAAAATTAACCCTCCCCCTACTACCCCCCAGATCCCTGTTGTTTGCCGTATATTTTCATTTGAACATCTGCTGTCAGGAAGTGGGATTTGGTTGACATTTTGTATTAATGTGGACTAAAGATGTGCTCGCACATGCAGTCAATATTGCTTTTTTTCCTCAAAGAAGTCCTTGATTGTCTGTGTAAGTATCATTTAGTACATGGCAATGGATAAAATGGATCGATCTTCCTCCTTGTGATGCAGGGTCCCAGCAGGGAAAATGGGTGGAAGAGGCAGCTCCTGCATCAGGATGAAGTTGTCCTTCTCTGTCCTCACTTCCCTCACCTGCCTCTTCTTCCACCTCCTTCATTTCCCTTTGCAAAAGTCGCTTGCCACTGTGTTTATTTAGGCAGCACCATCCAATTCTGCCTGCGTTTCTAAGAAGCTTTTTCCTAATAGTTTGTCACAGAATGCAATGGAAACGTGATTTGCT
Source organism: Phaethon lepturus (assembly GCF_000687285.1). Lineage (NCBI taxonomy): Eukaryota > Metazoa > Chordata > Aves > Phaethontiformes > Phaethontidae > Phaethon > Phaethon lepturus. The sequence continues at coordinate 63,954 of NW_010525622.1, read as the reverse complement.
GAAGCGTGTACTCACTCAAATTCTCCAGTTTAAGGACTGTTACCCAAACGGTTGGTAAGAACTAGTTGAGGGGAGGTCTCCTTTAGACCACTGGATAGTGACTGCCTTCCCAGCCTGGCCACTCTTTTCAAGGCCTCAATAGGTTTTAAATTCCAAGAAAACCAAAATTGAATGTTTATTTCACTTAAGGTTTTAAATGTTTGTTTCTTTTGTGAAATTTGCATCAAAAGACCACTTAAAAGTCCAAACCAAAACTGAGGTGTGACCTATATTGAAAGAACTTTGCCATTGAGCCTGCAGCCATATGTGTGGGAAGCATAGGACATGTAAGTTGCTGCCTTTTCCTAGTTCATTGTCAACCATCAGGCATGTCTTACCAACACAGATGTGCTGCAAGACTGAGTCATACTAGGTAAACCATGTTCTTTCTAGAACAACTTTTTTTGTTGAAAGATGAACAGATTTTACTCCTTGGTGCTACATACAGATTTGTTGGCAGGCTTGGCCCATTAACATCACTGATATTTCTAGACCAGTAAAGCTTTAGATTAAGCATAGCTATTGCTTGCGCAAAAGCATTATGTAGTTCTCTGAATAAAATAAACTATTCAAAAGGAAAAATAATTTATAAATTTTTATATATATGCACATATTTTTGTATGGTTGCATCCACAAAAGAAAGAAAAGTCCACAGAATATAAGAACCCATACAAAAATTGTGATGCCAACTGAGTGCTGGGTTTTTCCTCATGCTTCTCATTGGTTTATCTATCAAGCAGGGCTTTCGAGTTTGAGCCAGGCTTTGCTGGCATGCAGAAAATTGTTTATTGAAGGTTGCACCTTCCCCCCCCCTCCCCAGTCATAACAAGATGTATAGAAAACCTTTTTGCGGCATCTATATGTGAATTCTGAACTTGATCATGGAAGGACTTTGGATGCCAGTGATATTTTTCATATTATGTAAAGTTTACATAACGAGAATAGAGGTCGAAAGTGGTTATTACTCTATTTTTTTATTGTGGGTGTTAAAATTAGTTACAGTCCGATAAGTTTACAGGTTATTATCAATTTTTATTGAGATTGAAAAATGTATCTGGATTTATAAGGGAATTAATCATAATCCAGTTATTGTTTTCTAGTGCTTATTTCTTTTTAGGTTGTAAAACAGTTTTGTGTGTATAGCGTGTGATTTATGCTGAATTTTAGATGAACTTTCTTATAAGTCTGACTTCTTTCTTTCTTTCTTTTTTTTTCCCTTAAGAATAAATTCTTTTCAAGAATTTTTCTAGGATCATGGGGAGAAAATGTAGACAAGGTGTGTGATCTAGGAAAGCTTTCCTTCTGTTTTGTGTTTTCTGATTATGGGAGAAATGGCACACCAAATTCTAGTCTCAACTAAATGCTCAATCTTCCTTACTTAAAGCTGAGTCATTTTAAAAAATGAATCATAATTTTTGATGTGGGCTAAATCTTAAACAGTTTTGAACTTACTATGTAAATTTGTCTTCAGATATAAAAAGTATCTTTGCTAGGACTGAAAGGCAGTTAAGGAAAAAAGAGACACTTTGACACTTTTACTGTTACACATGCAGGTTTCTTATTTCTAATGTCATGATTTTAATTGTTTTGCTTTTATTCTGAAATGATACATTAACCCAAGTCTCATCTATATATCTATTGTTTTGAAGTCTTTACTTAAAAAAAAAAAAAATCTGTAACACTGTGTGGAATCCAGCTATTTTTCTGCAGTATACTAGTAATAGCTTTTCAGTTAGCAGTCTTCCACACCATGCCTAGCCTGTTTTTCTGCCCCAAACTCACTGGAGCATGAGGTGGGAAACCATGTCTCACCTCATCCAAGGAAAACTCTGATTCCTGGGCCACAGTTTCCCTTTTTTCCTCCTTCCGTCCCTTTGGCTAAATGAACACTACTGCATTCTATCTGAATTTCAACAGAAGACAGGTTGAATGATAAGGGTTTAAATCCATTCAAGCAGAACGGAGAATTGAAGGTCTTCTGTATTTTGAGTGAATGCCCAAAGCACTGGGCTAGTGGGTAATAAAAATAATAAAACTGTGAGAACAAAAAAAACCCCAAGAGATATGTTTCATGAAACAAATTTTATATTTAAAGCTACTTGAAATTCATACTGTGCCAGCTATAGCTTTGCAGATAAGATGGGATTTAAGCACTACAGTGACAGGCTATGTGCTATATCGACACATATTTAGAAACTGTCTCTCTTGAGGAAAGCTTGGCATACAGAGACTTAGACAAAGAAGGAGTATGTCCTTGATTTAAAAAACAGATAAGAGTTATCCAATGGACTTTAAGACCATATTTGTATTTTAGCGTGAGTGATGCTTATGAATTTACTGACACCACTCACAAAGGGTTAAGTTGCTAAGTTATGCAGAACATCTGTACTTGGAGGTAACAGTGAGAAGCATAGCTTCTTTGATGCTTGTTTGACACAAGCTTGTTTGACGCTTGTGTTTACACCACCATTTTTCAGTGAGTATGTAAATGATTTGGATCAGACTGAATAAACTGTAATGGAACCCATGGCATTGTTGTTATTTCCTAGTTAGGAAACTTCGGAAGAAATGTTAGGAAAACTTGCTAATTCTGGAAATTTTTGTGTATTTTTGATGGAAAGCTTTTACTTGATTTTCATTTGTTTTTTTTTTTTTAAATTAGAATTGAGACTATTTTATTGAAGTTTCTCATTTTTATTGGCATAGAGCTTTCCAAGACAACTTTTGCAAGTTGTCTTGAAATTACAAGTTGTCTTGAACTTTTCCAAGTTGTATTTCTTCCTTTGTTTGGTGTTTTTTTATTTTTTATTATTTAATGTGAACCCTAAATAAGAGTGAAAGTTGAAAATTATCATGCTCTTCATATCCTTTTAGGTTAACTTATTAAAGATGGAACATGTTCCTAATACCAGTTTGCCTACTAGAGTCTGAGGAAGGAGAATTAATTTTTCTGAGCAATGTCAACACTATTGAAGAGTATGCATGCAGAAGGTTGTCAGTTGGTGTTTGAACTAAAATATCGATATGTCATTTCATAGCATTTTAAAAGATCTAAATTCATGTTAGTTTGGATACTGTCACATGAACTGAAAAAATGATTGAATGGCTGTGAACAAAAGATTGTGAAAAATGGTTCTGCCTTGACTGTGAATTGTATGTCATGGTGCTCATAATAAATACAGCTCCTGTCCTGAACGTGGAAATCTCTTGAGATGAGTTTTGCTGGGACAACCAAAGCAGAATTTACATCCGCAGACCATTTTTTCTTGACAGTTATTTCAAGTATGGAATTAGTTACGCTTTTTGGATGTGACTGCTTTAAGCTCATGCACAAAAAAAGGGAATAGTTGTGTTGTTGCTGAAATAGAAAATATTTTCCATCTTAATGATACTTGACTAAGATGAATATGAACAAAATTAAAAGAAAAGTTTTAATTTATTTTTAATAACTAACATAACACTTTTTTTTGTCTTAATTACAGTTGCATAGGCATAATACTAATTTAAAGTTAAATAGAATATATCTGGCAAAATATGAAACAAAAAAAAGCATGGTTATTCCTGGAAAACCTCAAGACTGTTGTAAAATTATTAGAAAGTGGGCCATTTTATTTTTTTTATTTATTTGCTTATTATTTTATTTGGATAATAAAAGGTGTGTGGAGAGACACATTTGGTGAGAGGGTACAGTATGTTCTCATTTTCTTTGTGCCCACAGCTCTCATACAGCTACAGAAAATTACTAATGTGCATTGAGAAAGGCTATTAGCAGTTTGGTGGTTGTTTCTTTAATTACAGTTCATATTATGTAAATCAGTTTTCTGTATTTTCATTTTCTCTCTCTTTATTTTTCATCCAGATTCCACCAAGAAAATTAAGGATGTCTTAGAAGAGTTCCATGGCAGTGGTGTGTTAGCAAAATATAATCCTGAAGGGGTAATTCTTTTTCTTTCTTCAATTATCAGAAATGGTGGGGAAAAATATTTACAAATGTTGTAGCAAATCTAAGCATTTGAAATAGAAGATTATTTATAAATCTGCTGCTTGGGGTATTGGAGACTGTTTGGAAAACAAAAATGTGAATATTTTGAAGAACCAAAACTTTATAAACATCACATTAGACAGACCTGCTTAATAATTTCTTTTCTAAGAAACACACAGAAAACCACCAAACTTAGGGTAAGGTTAACATGCCTCCCAATTCTTTTTAATGATTGGAAACGTTAAGCATAATTTCAAATTTCAAATTTTACTTTTCAAAATATAGAAAATTAAAATCTGTTCAGTTAAGATTTCTTTTTAATTTCTGTTTCTCTTATGTTGCTTCTGGTAGTGGGATGTCCATTATTAAAGGGAAATTTTTTTCTGAAATGTTTTTAAGAAATGAATAATTCAGCTGAAAAAAGTCTGTGTGTGTATGCATTATCACTATGGATTCACTATTAGACAAAATACTCTCTTTTGGCTGGTAGAAAAAGCCAGATTGTTTTCTGTTGTTATCCTCAATTGCAATTTGTATCTGCTTAGCATATCCTAATATGATTTAAAATGTAGCTAAATAAAAACATGTTTCAGTAATGTTTCTAATAGTAATGTTTCTAACTGTGCTTGCATTATGTGGAATTCAGGATAGAAAAATGTGCTAACCATTATGAAAATTACTTGTCTTTTACATCCTGAAATATAAGATCAAGAATTATTGTCAAGTAAAGTAGTGATAACTCATTAAGTATTGAAAAATTCTTTGATACTTTGAACTTTGTAAAGCATAATGTTGGTCATTTTAGTCAGTTTCTGAGAAAAATATTTCGTAATTCAGTGAAATAATATGAGTTGATCTTGTAAATTATCAAGTTAAATCTCCATTAATTTACTTAAATATGCTTATAGTTTATAAAAGGTTAGGAATGCGGTGATCTTCTGATTTATTCTCCCATGTAATATAGTCTGTAAAACCTCCCTTAATTGATTCCTGTTAGAAAGTAGACAATTTTTTTTTTTAAGAAAAATGTGACATGTTGATTTACAAATTCAATGCTTGCTCTTTTTTTTTTTTACTTTTCACTTCTGCAGTTTTCTTTGTGCTCTTAGGGTATGTGATAAAATGATCCTAATTTATTATTCCCATTTTTTCTTGAATTTCTTCACTTATTATCAGTCATCATACAACATTTTCAGGTTTTTTATGAAGTGTAACCTTTTAAAGTGCAAAAAACACAGTTATTTTAGGCATATTTAAATAACATTGCCATGTAGGTAACACATTATCAAATTATCAATGTATATATATAAACAAATTTAAAGTATTTAAAGTTGTGAGATTACTCTTTGTTAAAAAAGTCATTCCTCCCATTTGGGGGTACGTGGAGGATGAGTCACAGCAAAAAGTGATCAGTATGGGTGCCTAGGACAACTGCTCTGACTGAAGCCAGGTGAATTGGCAGAATTTGTGCAAAGATGGAATTAATAAACAGAGTTGGTTCTGAGCCGAGTTCTGTGGCTCTGTATTACATTTCCCGGAGTTCTTCATTTCACAGTGATTTGTTTGCAGAATCCTACTAATGTAGGATTCATTCATACATCCAGGGATTATAGAGCAGCAGAGCACCCAAGCCAGTGAGCAGGATGGGAGGATGGAAGGGGAGAAGGGAATACAAGTCAGATACTCTATAGTGGCTTCAGTGTCTTCAGCATAGATCAAGCTGTTCACTATTACTGTGTGGATGTTGGACCCGAGCTAACCCTGACAGCTTTTGCACTTTGCTGCTTAGCACTTAGACTTCAGGGAGTGCAACATAAGGAAAACACAGCTAGCAGCAAAGCTGCTTTGGATCTAGTAAGATTTATTGGCTCAGGTTTTATGCCATAAGCTGCTGAACTGGAAGCAAAGTGGCTGAAATTTCCTCTGCAGTTGAGTGAACATTCCAAGTCAGACAAAACTGCCTTTGCACAGTTGTGTCTATATTTTTCACACACATTCAACCTGTTATGTGCATAAACTTTACAGAAAGATTTGCAGGTTGATTGTATCTGGTCAGATGAGGACTCCATGGGTTGGATGTACTATTTAAGCAATTGATTATTATCTGTAAATGAGATGACAAAGACTGACTGGTCCAGCTGATACCAGTCACAGTGCAGTTTTTTCATTCCACGTATTATAGACAGCAGTTCTGTTTTGTTGTTGTGTTTTGTAGAGGATACCATCATGTTTCTATTTTAGCACTTTATTTCCTAGATCATTATCTCATAAGTACTCCAAGTATTTTTCAAGTCTTGTCAATATTCTACCAAAAGTTAGTGCCAGTTTTTTACCAATAAACATGGGGCATAGAGCTATGGCAGGTTTAGCCGTGTGATATATTTATGTACTTAAGAAAAAGCCATCCTGTTTCAAGCTTCTCCTTGCTTAAAGGGTTCAGGAATTTATTCTACTCCATTGCAGTTTTTTATCTCAAGCTGATTTAATGGGACACAAATAGCAAAAGAAAAGCTATTGGTATTTGAACCTTGTTACCTGAAGTCATCTGGTTTGTTTTTCCATTATCTTATACCTTGGAGAGTCAGTGGTTTTTGGGCTTAGTGGAAATGATGTATCTGATTATCAGAAGGTCATCCAGTATAGGGAGTTTATTTATGGAGTTTTTACTCTCTGCTTTCGGTGTAAGGGAGATGACTAAAACTTCTACAAATGCTACTGCCCATCCACCTTCTGCTATAAGTCAATGTCGGATACGTAATTAAGACTAAATTTTATATCTGATGTAAGACACATATGTAGGTTAAGATCAGCCTTCTGGAAAGCTGTCATTATAAATAGCCTTTCTATCATTTGAGATTTATCCAAATTAATTAAATTTAGCAATTTCACTTTGAGGGGAGCACTGAATAGGCTAGCAAGAATTAGGAAGGCAGATGGAGCTGAAAACTGTATCTAAATGGGAAGTAAGTACACATTGTTGTGTGTTTGTAGTCCTAATGTCATCATCCTTTTTGAGGGATCTGTTGGAGTGCATCACAATTTCTTTTTTACCTGCTTACCTACTAACCACCTAGAGCTCTTACTATTAATCAGTGCATAAGGAGTGAGGATGCAAGGTGTGAGGATGAGCTTGAGCTCAGTCTGGCCACAGTCATAAAGGATAATAAAAAATGCTTCTACAAATATATTAACAAAAAGAGAGGCAAGGAGAATCTCCATCCCTTACTGGATATGGCGGGGAACATTGTCTCCAAGGATGAGGACAAGGCTGAGGTACTTAATGCCTTCTTCACCTCAGTCTTTAATAGCCAGTCCAGGTATCTGCAGGGTATTCAGCCCCCTGAGCTGGAAGACGGGGATGGAGAGCACAATAACCCACCCAAAATCCAGGAGGAAGCAGTTAAGGACCTGTTAAGCAACCTGGACACCCACAAGTCTATGGGACCTGATGGGATCCACCCGAGAGTACTGAGAGA
>NW_010525622.1:32558-56143 GCF_000687285.1 Phaethon lepturus | reverse complement strand
GCTGTGGATGTTGTCTCCCTGGACTTTAGTAAAGCCTTTGACAGCGTCTTCCACAGCATTCTCCTGGAGAAACTGGTGGCTCGTGGCTTAAACAGGTTTACTCTTCGCTGGGTAAAGAACTGGCTGGACAGCCGAGCCCAGAGAGTCATGGTGAATGGCGTTAAATCCGGCTGGCGACCGGTAACAAGTGGTGTTCCCCAGGGCCAGTTTTTACCTGGTGAAGAGTACGCCTGTCCAAGCCTTGCGCTGTCAGTTTCTCTAGGAGAATGCTGAGGGAGATAGTGTCAAAGCCGCATGCTAAAGTCCGGGTAAACAACATCCACAGCCTTTCCCTCATCCACTAAGCAGGTCATCTGGTCATAGAAGGACACAGGTTAGTCAAGCAGAACCTGCCTTTCATGAACCTGTGCTGACTGGGCCTGATCACTTGGTTGTCCTGTACGTGCCGTGTGATGGCACTCAAAGTGATCTGCTCCATAATCTTCCCTAGCTCCGACGTCATACCGACAGGCCTGTAGGTAGTTCCCTGGATCATCCTTCTAACCCTTCTTGTAGATGGGTGTCACATTTGCTAACTTCCAGTCAACTGGCCCCTCCCTGGTTAGCAAGGACTGCTGATAAATGATTGAAGGTGGCTTGGTGAGCACTTCTGCCAGCTCCCTCAGTACTCTTGGGTGGATCCTATCTGGCCCCATAGACTTGTGTGTGTTCAAGTGGTATAGCAGGTCACTAATCATTTCCTCTTGGATTATAGGGGCTTCATTCTGTTCCCCATGCCTGTCTTCCAGCTCAGTGGACTGGGTACCCCATGAACAATTGGTCTTACTGTTAAAGACTGAAGCAAAGGCGGCATTAAAGTACTTCAGCCTTTTTCTCATCCTTTGTCACTATGTTTCCTCCCACATCCAGTAAAGGGTGGAGGATCTCCTTAGTCCTTCTTTTGTTGTTTATGTGTTAAAGTAATTTATCATTGCATTTGCTTCTGATGGAGTTACTTTGTTAAAAACTATTCTTTGCAAGGAATAATTTTTTATTTTTTTTTTAAAGTATATAGGGATGAAAGACAAACATTGTATTTGCTTTCTTTTTTTGTTTTTCTTGGTCATGCATGGCTAAAAATAAATTCCTTGCACTCTCTAATCAGGACTAAAATGCTGATGTATAACCATTTTCTTGACATATGTGCTAATGCAAGAAAATGGGATATTCCATCTAATGTCTTAAACCTGTTCATCTACATCACTAACCTTCAAACAAAAATAGTTCTGTTATAAAAACAGAGCCTGAGTGTTACAACACTGCACTAATGTATGTGTGTTCTTTCTTTCCTTGCATGCGTTACAGAAACAAGATATACTTAATCAAGTAAGTAATCTTATTTTGATTTTTTTTTTTCTTTTATGCATAGGAGCAGTATCTTTTATTTTGTAGGCTTCCACTGGGATGTCACTTATTAATGAGTACTGCATGTGGCTATTCTGTCAGATAATAGACAAATATTTAAAACTGTGAGCAAAGTGCGCTCTTTTTCTGCTTGCAGACTTTTTCACTAGATGAATTTCATTTTTGTCATTTACAGTACATAATTTTTCTAACATTAATTGAGAGGAATATGAAAAATAAGTTAAGAGCAAGTAATTAACTTGTTCCATACTTGTCACAGAAATTTCTGCTTACTAGTGAGATCTCATGGTTTGTATTATTCTGAGATGACAATAACACATCTCAGAAAAAATATTAAATGCTGTTTCTTTAACCATATAATACCATTTATATGTAGCAGGCTTAAAATTGAAGATTTTGTAATTGGAATAAAGCTTATAGTGTGCTTTAAGTGATTGTGACTTTACAGCAATTGCAAGAAAAATCGTTAAAGAGCTGATCATCAACATAAGACTGTGCTCCTGAGAAGCTTCGTAGCCTAAAACCACGTATGAAAATACAATGAAAAATAAAAAGCTAGGGAAGAAGAACTAATCAAATGAACTAGATTTTTTAATGACCTAGTTATTCTTCCTTTGTAGCACAGAGAAGTTAAAAAGCTTTCTGCTTTTTCTGCTGTTCTAGGAAGAGGCAGCAGGAACATGAGAACAATGAAAAAGTCAAGAGACTGAAAGGATTAGTTTTGTAGGAACCCCTCACTTTCTGGGGTCAAAGGCCAGTTGAGCTTTTGGAAGTGTGTTACTGAGAGCAGTACTCCCCATTCACAGAGGGCTCACTTTTCTTTAGATGACCAACATTACTTTTTATTAAGCTAACAGAGAGGCTGCAATGGGTCCTGAAAAAGAAGGTATTCAGGTTAAAGTAGCGTGTCTAGGACCAGTCTTGAGACTAATGTCATTAGTATTTTTGCTAATAAACTTGTCAAAAGAAGTAGATAAATACTATTAGAATCAACTCACTAAACCAAATTTGAGAATTGTTGATAAAATGGAGAAAAATCTGAATATTACACTGGAAAATCTTGATGACGTTATGGACTATAGTAAATGGAAATGAAATGGAACGCACTAGTGTAGAGTACAGTGTGATGTACCCTGGGACTAGTGTCATTGTTAGATTAATTGCTTTGTGTGGTAGTTGATCACAAGATGATTGCAAAGCATCGTTGTGGTTTGGTCATGAAGAGGAGAAGTATATTACTGGGACATTGTAATAGTATTCCTGTGGCCATGGTCATCTTGAGAACAAGACAAGACTTGTAAGAAAATGTAGTGTCTTAGGCTAATTGATGTAAATGGAAAACTAGTTAAAATTTCAAGCACACAGAAATATGGATTGAAAGAAGGACTTCTGTGCTGTTTCCTACAGCTGTTTCCTACATCAGCTACCTTCTCTGATCTGACAGAAGACACTAATTTGCTGTAAAGACCTTACTATAATATATAAAGGGAACTATTTCTACTACAGATAAGGGTGATTTAATTTCCTATAAAAAGGTACTGGAGAGACCACATCTTTCTGTATTTGATGACACGATGGGACAAAGTGAACTCAAACTGGAACTAATTTACAGAAAGGTTAGTAGGATGTGGAGAATTATAGGATATCTATTATGTAGGAGAAGCCTGTCCATCACATGTTAGAAACTGGGGACTAAGAGAGGATGTTGTATCTTTCTAGCTACAAAAGTGAAAAATTTAGCAACTTGTGAGTACCACCATAAGGAGACTCTACCCTTCAGACACTGGGAACTCAGTGTTTTTCTGTCTCTCTGGGCAGCATTTCTAGGGAAACAGCTTCCTGGATACACAGAGCTGGGAAACCTGCCAGGCAGAGGTGCTGGCAGTCTGGCTGTGAGCCTGCTTTCTGTGGAAAGTGTTGAGGGCACCAAGGTGTAACATGTTTCAGATAGTCAATTTCTGCTGCAAAACTGTTCAGTTTTGAACATTTTTCATGATCTTTAGTGGTCCCTCTGCCTCCTTTCCTCAGTCTGTGCTAACATCTCTTCCTCCTTGATAACTTCCTTCCCTTTTGACACTTCCACTCTCTGCCTTAAGATCCCTTTTTTATCCTTTTCTTCCTCTACTTTTTTTTGCATTGCACAGTACCTTATGTTTAAGGTTTATGAGCTTCGTATTACTTCAATTTACATGTTACCCGTTTAATTCTCATAGTTTGTTAAGCGGCTGACTCAAGGCCTATTCTGCAGTTCTGATGTGCACCAGATACTGTTTCAAAGTGTTTTGAAAGAAAAAGAGTTTTTTGTTTGTTTGTTTATTAGGGTACCACTGTCAGTATTTAGATAGAAGTTGATAGGGAATTTTAAGCTGTCTTGATATTCAGGCCAGAGGGACCATTCTCTTTCAAAGAATATGCTGCTTAAAACTATACCATTTTTAAAGGAAAACAAGCAAACAAAAAGGTGCAGGGTCTACTGCTGCCTGTTTTATCTCTAACATATTTTATTTGAAGAGTGACAGACTATGACTACATTTCAGCTCCTCTAACAGCGTGAAAACAGAGTATAAATATGGTACCAACTACAGTACTGAGTTATAAAGTATGAAAAATGCTATCTTTATATTTTCATATTAATCTGAAATATCAGCTAAGTTATTCTTTTCTTAAAGTGAAATGAACACAGAAATAAATTCCTTCAGAAAGGATCCATTTAGTGTATTTCTTGATTTTTATATTGCCATTAATGAGTAACTAAAATTGATGCATTTAGGCTCAAGTATACATGCAATGGTGCAATGTTTATAAGAGTTACAACTATTTATTCTGCTAGTCATTGGTTATAGATTTCATAATATTTAACTACTAAGATGCACTTAACATCAATGGGTAAGTATTTTTCTGTATTTTTAAATTAATGTAATTTTAACTGTATTACTCTGTGCCTTCATTTTATCACTACATGTCAGAATCAATGTTGCGAAAGAAATAGCAGGGAAGATGTATTTGGATAATGGGTTTTTGGACTCTATGAAACAAAAAGAAATAAGGACATTTTCTTAAAAGAACAACCTTTAATGTTGAAATTATATCTAATTTATAACAATGAGAATTCTGAAGCCATCAAATGAGTGCTGTGTTGATGCTATAGTGTTTTTTGGTTTACATCTTATTTGTAACAGTTGGGTAATAAAGGACTATATGGTGCTTGTAAACAGTTATGCAGGTGTTTAAGTTACCTGGTCAAACAAAAAGATTTTTCAGGGATTCATTCATTTTGCTTTTTTGTTTGGTTTTAGTTGAAGCATGACACCTACCCCATTTTTCCTAACTTCTGTAGTAATTGTAATTTTCAGATGACCAATTCTTCTGGGACAGGATGCAAGATATTTACTCTTCACTTTGTTTAGTATGTAATAATTTATGTATATTTCTTCTAACATTCTTTATTGGTAATACATGTAAAATAGACCCTGGGTGATAATCTGCTACAAGAGCCTTCTAAAAGTATGTGCCTCAGCAATCTTTCTTCTTAAAAAAACCCCACCTTTCTGTAGTAAATATAGTATATTTAGTAAATTTATGTATTAAATACATGTATTTATGTGTGTTGTATATATGGATATATATACCTAGACACAAATATAATCATGTACTAAAGAAAACCTGCTGGTAGTAAAGTTTTACTTTTTCATACCTGGATATAAGACTGGGATGAGACTGAAGTGGTTGGTGAATACATTCCAGATTTATTTTAGTAATTAGCGTTTATTTATTTTAGTAACATGAGAATGTAGTACACAGTTAGGGTTAAAAATCTAGTTATTGTATAAAAATTGAGTCTTCTGATTTCTTTTTTGGATATTTTGTTGAGTTTACTTCTTTGAAGCGACATGCTAGTTGCTTTTAAATATTGCAAAGTAATAGTTTCTGATAGGAGACATAAAGGGAAAATTTTGGCAGTTTTATATGTCTGTAGTATTGATAATATCCAAATATTATGTGGCCATATGGCATATTTGGTAGGAGCAGCCTGTGAGAGCATGTGATTTTTTTTTTTTTTTTCTTCTGGAAAATTTAATCTCCGGAGATGAGAATTTGGATGCTGCTTTATTTAAGAAATAAATTTATTTGGTTACCAGAACTGTCAACATTAATTATGTAAAAAATGTATTAAATCAAATGCTTAGATCAGAAGATGCTAAGGACTTTCAAATTAAACCAAACTTTACCCTGATGCACAAAGGCAATCTCCATGAGGAATTCCAAATTTAATTTGAATTTCTGACATATGAACATTAGAAATACATTTTAAACACAAAAAACTTATGCATTCTCATGTAATTCATGTTTTCTAGCTTATTAACCCTCTATATGAGCTCTACTTTTTTTCCACATATTTTGGCAGAAGTCAGGTTTTGAAACATTAAAGAATCAATGAATCTTCAAAACTTGGACTTTTACTGGGGATGCTTTAGCATTGCTTTTCACAGCTAATCATGTAATTGTCATAAATGCACTACTATTAATGTGTGCAATTGTTGTCACAGCATTATGTGTGACTCAAGGCCCTGTAACATCTACTCCTTTTTCAACAGCTCATTTTTCAGATATTGGGTCAATATAAATTGTTTAAAAAGAAATGATTGATTAAGGGGACCTACCCACAAACAAATGTAACCCAGAGCTATTACTCTGTTAGTAGATTAAAGCTGATTATACTCTACAGTTTTGGCACTATTTGGAGATCAGACAACATAATTTAAAAAGTAATTAATTGAAAATTACATTTTAACATAATTCTCTTTCCATTATCTCTGAAATGTTCTCTTTAATAAGTGAAAACCATATTCTATGTAAGTCTGCTGGGATGAATGATTTCTCCCCCCCTCCCTTATATTCGTTTTTTTCAGGATGATGAAAGTAATGGCTTATGTTGAAATATTTTGTGCAAATTTAAAAAAAGAAAAAGACCAAAGAGAATGTGGTATTTTAAAAGGATTTATGGGTGGTGATAAATTCCAAACACCAGGTCATGCCTTGTTCCCATTTATGTGGCGAATGTGGTGGGGAGGAATAAAAGGAGATATTATTCTACCCTTCCCTGCCTTGACCCATCCACAATGGCAACTCTTTGTCAAGAGACTATTAATAAGTTGCTTTTTTGTGTCTTGTGAGGAGAGAGAAATTGGATTGGTACAACTTCTCTTCCTTCCTTCTACATGTCATCTGGCAGAACTGTTTGTTGCGTTTACACCAGCTGGGAAAATAGAGGAGGCAGTTAGACCTCTTCTATTGCGGTTTGGTGTTAGGGTAGACCTTGAGTCAAAAGCTGTAATTTTTTTTTGGAAAAATTACTTGTTGTCTTCAAATATCTTAGATTTTTTTTTTTTAATTTTATTTTATATTTTGGGTTGTAAGGGACCTTTAAAGGTCATCTATTCCAAGCCCCCTGCAATGAGCAGAGACATCTTCAACTAGATCAGGTTGCTCAGAGCCCTGTCCAGCCTGACCTGGAAAGTTTCCAGGGATAGAGCACCTATGTGCAGGCAACCTGTGCCAGTGTTTTACCACCCTCATTGTGAAAAATTTCTTCCTTATATCTAGTCTAAGTTTACTCTCTTTCAGTTTAAGACCATTAGCCCTTGTCCTATCACAACAGGCTCTGCTAAAAAGTCTGTCCCCATCTTCCTTAGAAGACCCCTTTAAGTACTGAAAGGCTGCAGTAAGGTCTCCCTGGACCCTTCTCTTCTCCAGGCTGAAGAACCCCAACTCTCTCAGCCTGTCCTCATAGGAGAGGTGTTCTACCCCTCTGATCATTTTTGTGGCCCTCCTCTGGACCCGCTCCACCAGATCTATGTCTTTCCTGTGCTGAGAGCTCCAGAGCTGGATGCAGGTCTCCAGGTGGGGTCTCACCAGAGCAGAGAAGAGGAGCAGAATCACCTCCCTCGACCCGCTGGCCATGCTTCTTGTGATGCAGCCCAGGATAGAATTGGCTTTCCAGGCCGTGAGTACACATTGCCAGCTCATGTCCAGCTTTTCATCCACCAGTACCCCCAAGTCCTTCTCAGCAGGGCTGCTCTCAGTCCCTTCATCTCCCAGCCTGTGCTGATACCAGGGGTTGCCCTGACCCAGATGCAGGACCCTGCACTTGGCCTCATTAAACCTGATGAGGTTCACATAGGCCCATTCCTCAAGCTTGTCCAGGTCCCTGTGGATGGCATCTTATCCCTCAGATGTGTCAGCCACACCACTCAGCTTGGATGCAAAGGATGCAAAGATTGCTTTACTTGTATACATCCTATTTTTCACTGAGAAACTATGTTTTGTGTATTCTCAGTATCAGGATATACTGAGCTGTGATGTCTATACCATGTAGAGTTCTGTGTATGTTGGCACAGAACATACACATAAATGCATAAATCTTCACAATACGCATACTTGTATTTTTCTTGATCTTACATCTCCGTGTACCATCAGTAAAGCAGAAGAGCAAATTATAAAGTTGCATATCTTAGCTGCAGTAGGAGAAAGGAAGAAGTCAAATACTCACAGTATAGTATTTCCTTTTTTCACTAGTTCCCCTACTTCTCCCCCCTGGCCCATGCATCAGTTCTGCTCTGTGAGCTGGAGAAACACAGATGAGTTCCTGCAGCTGGCTTGCTTTACCTATAATCACATTCACAGTTAGGAACACCACAGCCTGAAATGCATAATTTAAGGAATATTAACTTCTGCGTACCACAGGGGGCCAAAAAGCTTAATTTTTGTGGAGTATCCAATAGCTGTGTGAATGCTTCATGTCTTGTAAGAATTAAGAGGACAGTGAAATTTGCTGACAGTGTGTCAAATTGTTGACTTATAGTTTCCTGTGTGTTCTTGCTTATGCTTCCTGTGGGTCTCATGCACATCATTCCTTGACTCCCACCAGTGTAGATTTTCACTACAAAACATATAAATTCTCGGAAATTTTGTGACATTGCCAAGTTTAGAAAGCAACATTGCTGTATGTCACCAGTCACCTGAGATCAGTCCTATTCAATATGTAGTGGAGAATGAGCAGAACATAATACATTTGCTCTGGATTGTGGAAGGACAGGTTTTTGTTCTCTACAAAGATACTGGAATTCATAGAGGTGATCCTATGCTTTTGGTTAGCCATGATAGATCTTTGAAGGGAGATGTTACAGCCTACTAACTTGGCAATGCAGATGGAGTTCAGCCTCCTTCTCTCTGGCATACAAGGTGTTAGAAGCCATTCTGCTGTCTGGACAGAATCAGGTATTTTAAGGCACACCCACAGCCTGTTGTAGCCATAAACAGAAGATCAGTGACCTGAGCAGGCCCTGTATTTTTAGTTGAGCATTGGTCTATATACATCTGATACAAAATTAGACAACACCTGAAATTGTCTGTGATTTTTCCAAACATATTCATAGCTGCTACTTAGAAACCAGTCCTTAAATTCCTGTTTTTCCTGAGATTTAGAGACTTGCCCTCTATGAACTAGCACTAAATTAGTGTAATGTACTTATCAATGAGTGCTTGAGAAGAAACAGAACTCTTATCATAGTAATTGGATATTTTTAAAAGCATATTCAGCATAGTCTGATCTCCATTTCTTTTTCCTGGTAGTCCCGCATGTTCTGGGAATCTGGGATTCAAAAGAAACTGAAGAGTGCGAAATAAGACCTCTTCTTTATGCCATTGGTGTAGAATAGAAAGAGAAGTTAGATATATTCTTTAGTGGTATTAGCAAGGTAAAAAGCTTCTCATCACATATCTATGAGATACATGAGGTAACTGCAAAGAAATGTGCATAACGGTCGTGATAGCACTATGGAAAGTTTTGGTCCCTCTATTTTCAGTTTTGTAGTATTCTGTGCAGTAATAGGAGAGTAAAAATCCAGACTACTTTGTTAACTGTGAATAAAGTGAGGTTGGTTTTTTTTATACCTATAAAAATGCAAAACTAATTTTAGTATTTTTATTTCTTCAGAGTTGAGAATTCTTTAGTCAATGTGATCAGCGTCATCCTGTAAACTCTTGAAAAATGTAGTTTATCCTGAAAACTGTAATTTATTTGTCTTGTCAACTGCCAGGACTTGAATCTCTTGGTAACTTTCAACTCTTTGCAGTCAAAATTCCTTAGTAACATTTTTTTCTACTTAAATGATTGTCATTTGTTTGTATGTGTCTTTTTATGTGTGCTTACTGTTCTGTCATAGGATTTCCTGTGGTATGTTGAAAAGGATACACTAGTGATCAGATTCCTGAGGTGGAGGAGGAGAATAAAAGCCCAGGCTAAAAAATTTTCTACAGAATTGGCTTTTTAAATGTATTATGATAGAAAAATCTCAGAATGCTTGGTCAAAACTGTTAAGGAGTTTTCCAGGAGCTTTTAGCAGCTGGGGAAGAGAGGGGGACTTTCCTTTAAATCTTACCTCAGTTCTTCCACTGAGTGCAGATTATTCCTTATAATTAAAAATCCCTCCTCTTGTCTGCTCCATCAACATTTTCCTTAATAGTGTCTGGCAGCTGCTGCAAGTATGTTGCCTTCAGATGTGGTTGAAATCTCTCAAGAGTCCAAATCTGGGATCTGTAGCTCATTTCCAGCCTTCCTCCCCACCCCATGCACAGTTACCCAGTGGTGCCTCCTTGGCTGCTGCCAGAATGGAGGGAAAGAAGAAGGAGCAGAGGTGCAGTGGAGACAGATGCTAACAAGTTTGGAAGAAGGGTTGATAGTCACTGCTGTTTCCCCCTGGGCCTTCCTGGCTCAGCTGTTACCTCCCCACATACTCCAGTCTGTCTATAAGCAGTATCATCTTTCTCTCTCTCAATTTTTAGTTTGGACAAAATAGATGCTATATGGTATTACCTTTTGCAGCTGCCACTTTGTATATTCATATAGTGTATATAGTGGTGTTTTAGTTTTAAATGCTTATATTTTACATTATCTATAAGGTATTTTAACAGAGTTCCTTGAATAACTGTTTTTTATTATCATATTTCAATAATATTATTATGAGGAGAATTCTTAGCCAAATTATTTCTGTTTTATCCTGGTTCTTAAAGGGCTATTTGAGGGAAGGAATTTTCTTCAAAGTAATGGGAGTTGGCAGAGCAAATCCCAATTATTTGTATTCGTAGCTTACTTGTAAAGTGAAGGACGCCATAAGCTTTGGAAAAATTTCCACCACAGCACATAGGTTGAGTATCGGTTCTTTAGTAAGATGAATTCAGATAATTCTGAAGATCTGGGCAAATCTGTCTATATTTGCTTAGTCAGACATTGCAACAGGAATGTTCTCATAGTATCTGGAAATAAGACAGATTAGTCTGTCTTATTTCACTGTTACAAAAACTGCTTCTGCTATTCTTAAACGTAAGAAAGTGATAGCAAGTTGTTTGCACTGATGGAACTTTTTGTATGTAATCTGTTCATGGCATTAACATTTTAAAAAAACCTGTTAATTGTTTTTGACTAAGGCGTATTTGCCAACATTGTAATTGTAAAATATATGCAGCATGTGAGATCACATGTTATAGTCCCACAGGCACTGAATGACCGTTGGCAGGTGTGTGGCAAATTATGAAATCTTCAGTCTAGTGAAGATTGTAACATTTTTGTCCATGTTCACAAAGTCTGTGGACACCTTAGGAAGCTAAAATAAAAAAACCTAAAGGGTTTATTAATTATAAGTGCTTTATGGATTAGTAGGATTTGAGAGAGTCCTTAAAGATTGCAGTATGAATAAGGGCATCGATATAATAGCAACATCCGGATTTAGGCAACTTCATTCATTTTCTGAACTGACCCATATTGTTCTCATTAGACTGTAATTAACTGCTTGGTTTTACAGTTATGAAATCAAATAAGAGGTTTCTTAGTCTACACAACGTTGTGAAGTAAAAGCCATGCCTTATCACAGTGTATTAATGAATGGGCACAGGTAATAAAGGCATAAAAGACACTTTAGGATGCCTTTCTCTGTAAATCTGTCATGTTACATAGTTGGATACAGTGGGGCAAATGCAGAACCTTCATTCTTTAGTCAGTCAATCATTTAGAACTCGTTATAAGCTTTGGTCCGCTGCTGCTTTTTCGGTTTATTGTATGGATCTGTTTGCGGGAGCTTACAGGAAAACAATACTTATGGATTAAATTCTTGTTGGCAGTTTAGTGCTGGGATTAATTTTAAAATTTTGTGGATGGTTAATTAAATGTTATGAATTAGCTGAAACTCGATGGTGTTTTTGAATGTGTACTTCTCTGGATTTATATAAAAACGTTTCATTAACAAATGAAGTTTTATTACTCAATAATGTAGAAGATTAGAAAGATTTATGCAGTCTTGTTTTGTAAAGTTTATTTTTGTAAGACATAAGGAAAGGAGCTGCAGTAAACTTGGTGAATCAATTGTTTAACAAATAAAGGGTAATCTAATTATATATGATTAATACAAAAACACCTACCTTTCTGTCACCTCCAGGCAAGGCATTTGGTACCTTTTTTATTTGAATCAAAGCTAAAACAGCACTGATTTTTATTCTTTTCTTTTTCCCCCTTTCTCATCAGAAGATTTAGACCAAATGATGTGAAAGTTCTTTCACGTTCCTCTGAGTAACTATTGGCTCCTTCAACCATGTCCTTATATATCTCCCTGTTACGCTGAAAATTTTTCTGATATCCCTAAACTTGTGATCATAATCTCCCTGTGCCTTGATAGTCTCTTGTGAAATGGAATTAATTAATTAATGTGCCAGGTTAATTGTAGTCAGTTTGGTACATCCTCTCATGCGCTCATTGCCTCACTTGGGAACTGCCATGAAAAATGCGTTCTGAAAGGCTAAATCCTTCTTTCTCAGGTTCGTTTGAATTCAACTGGAACTTCTGGAAGCCAAGCAAATGTTGAAAATTAAACAATTAGCCTGCATGCTTAACAAAACAACATCCACCATTATGACTTATATATTATTCTGTATTATTGATCTGCACTGTTTAATTAATGCTTGAAAATTCATTAACAAAAATAAATTATTTTCAATCCATAACAAAATTTATTGAACTTATCTTCTGAGAAATTCTGATATGACAAATATGAGATTTAAAAGGAAGATACTGTGGTTTACATAGCAGAGTGAGCATGATCCATGATAATGTGGAAAATTACTGTCCTCTGCTTTCCTTTCTTTGTCTTTTTGGTTACTGAAACACTGTGTGGTTCCTTTGAAAAGTAGCCGGGGCTGGGGAGAAATGGTTGTAATTAGAGGAAGGGTAGCTACTTACTGAAGCATTTCATATTTTAGAAGGATAAATTTCCATGAGGAAAAAAGAAAAATGCTGTATAATTGCAAAATAGAGATATGCTCATAATATTGTGTGTTGTTTTCTCTTCTGTGAAATTTATTTTAAATTAAGTCGAGCAAATGTTTTGCATCTCTAAGCATTCTGTTCTAAATGAACCATACTCAACACAAAAACCTCTGCTTGGTGATAATACTCTTAACACCTATAAGTCTTCTACAGTGGTCCTCACAGGATTTCATTTAAGAAATTATTCCATTTTTCTACAGTTATGTAATTGCTTATGTGTGTTACAATGAGAGATGATAAAGTACTGAAAGTAATTTAAAGTGAGCCTTTTTTTGAAAGCTCACCCCTTTTTCACTGGAAAGCTAGATGGATAATATAAACTATTCCTATATCTACTGTATTCTAGCTCAGTTCTGTTATTTACTGTATATACATTTACAAAAACGAATTTCCAAAAATAACTGCATTACTTTAGAGCTCAATTCTAATAGGATTATCTACACCAAGTATTTTAGGTACTCTCGAAAATGTTTTTCAGCTATGAAGTATTAGAATAATGGATTTTGGTGGTTTTTTTTCATATAGGAAAGAACCTAATCACAGGGCTCTATGCATAGATCTTCTTTAGGCCGGACTGTTCTTGCACATTCTTTTGACACAGCTTGTGGTTTTGCATCTGCATTTTGGGCTATTATAAGTATTTCTCATGTGTATTCAAGTCATTTACCACCTCCTAACTAACTTTCAGCATCACTTGAAAGCTTTTCGATGTGCAACATCTGAACTCTGGTTGTATGAATGTTGCTGCTTCCCTGCGGGAATACAGGTCATAAAGCACTTTCAGCTGAAGCAATCTGACTGTAGAACAATCTTCTAGAACAACCACCCATTTTCTTTTTTCATTTGCTGAGCACTCTAATCAGTGGCAATTAGGGTGTGAAATATAACAAATGGACATGGCAGCCAAGTCATGTGCTACTTTGGTATCTATTGTCTTTCCTGGCCAGAAAATGTAAGGCATTTTGTAACACTTGCTTTAGAGGTCACTGGGGTAAATGATAATCTGAATACCTTTAGAAAATATTGAAAAGTTTGAACACCTTTGAGAAAGAAAGTCTTCAGAAAGAAACAAACACATAATTTTAACCTTATTTATTAATCCAAACCTCTACCCAGGTATAATTCTGACCCCCAAAATGGAAAAAATGTAGCATTAGGGGTTTAGTTATTGCTGGCTTCTTGGTGGACCAATGCCACTCAGGCAGCAGTTTAAAAATCTAAGATAGCTGTCAACTCAAGGAATATTTTTAGCAGTGTATATATAAAATCCACAGACAAGGTAAATTAAAAACAAAAAAGCTTTATGTAATACAGAGATATCTTAAATGTCCATCCATAAACCTTAATTTAAATGAGATTATAATTTGTTTTTCTGTTTTCCTTTTTCACTTGGCTATTTCTCTTTGTACATAATTTAGTAAAATAGCTAAGACACATTTCATTAATGAACAATCTAACAAAGCAATTTCACATTGTTAAAGTCGGTTGATTTAGTGATTAATATATTTGTTATGCTTGCAGATGAAAAATAAATTTATATAGTGTAAACTAATGACCGATTTAATTGGATGCTGATACAAGTCCTTTTGCCATTGTATTTTCATAGTTTACAAACAGTGAATTAACTGTCAGTGACTTTATTATTGGGAAAAATATGAAATTTGTAGCATGAATGAGACAGTGTATGATTTGCCAAGTAGAAGAGAGTGGGTGAAACTCAGTGATGAGACAAGGATAGTTAGTCCATGTCCAAGTTGATTATTTCCATTTTACACCCAGTTTGAGCCTTGTGGAGGCAATTTTTTTTCAGTCTCTGCTATTTTTGTGTTCAACAGGTAAGAGTTTTATTGAACTTCTTTCTCAAATGAGGTGTTATGGATTAGAAGCTTAGCATAGATACTCACTTGCCAAGTTTGCATTCCTGATAATAATGACTTGCACAAGATCAGTCAAATTTTGCAATCCATGTTGTTGGTCCCTAGTAAGGGCAGTGATACACATTTAAAACCCTAGCGCAGTTAGGTCTTGGGCTTAATGGGAAACACTTTATTTCATGTGGACATAAAATTTCTACATCTCATAAATATTAAAGAGATAATATTAAGAGAAATCCCTGCTACAAAGTGTTGAAATGATATTAAAATCATTGTAAAAATTATTTATACTGTGACTCAGATTCCAAAGTGACTGAGGAACTTTGGAAATTTAGATTCAGTTTTCTTTTTCTGGTATGGTTTCAAGCTGATTTCTTGCTGATCTCTTCCCTCCTAATGCTGCATTCACTGTGCTGAGCTAAAGGAATTGCACTAGGGTTTTCTATGCAGAAATGGAGTCTTCCTGAAGCATGGGGAAACTTTTCCAAGTTGATTTGTTGGTGTAATGTGGCTTTATCTCTTAATTATTTTCTGGTGAAAAGTTGCTCTCCTGTTTGATCTAGAAACAAAGACAGGAACACTATCTTTTACAAATTAATTATTGATAAGCTGTTTTAAAATCACATACGTAACTGAGTAGCTTCATTGATCAGTATGCGGTTGTGTCCCAGTTATTTCTGAGATAAAACTCAAGTTGTCTTAAGCTCTTTTGATATGTTTCAGGACACCTTTATCTTTAGTGGTTCTGTATTATCAGGATAAGATGGGATCATAATGCTTACCTTGCTGTGACCTCATCGCAGTTTACAACTTCCTCAAGTGGGGCAATGGGGGGGGAGCTGCTGATCTCTTCTCTCTGGTGACCAGTGACAAGACATGAGGCAAGGGAATAAAGCTGAATCAGGGAAAGTTCAGGTTGAGCATTAGCAAAAAGGTTCTTCACTGAGAGGGTTGTCGGTCACTGGAACAGGCCCTCAGGGCAGTGGTCACGGCACTAAACCTGTCAGAGTTCAAGGAGCGTCTGGACGATGCTCTTAGTCATATGGTTTAGTACTAGGTAGCCCTGTGATGAGCAGGGATTTAGACTCGATCCTTATGGATGCCTTCCAACTTGAGATATTCTATGATTCATTTTATTACTTAAAACAGACAATGATGTTTTACCAGGAGAAATCATCAAGTAAGTTTCATTAATCAGTTCTTACCTTGCTGGCAAAAGCAAAACCAAATTAAACTAAATGACAGATGTTTCAAATCAACAACTTTTTTTTCCCTGTAAGTAAAGTTGCATGTATCAGCACTCTCATTTGACTGTTAGAACCTATTTAAGACAGGATGATTAGTTTCTCTTTGACAAATACCAGAAAAACATGTTTGCTACCTAGGAAAAGACAAGAGGCCTTCAATTCCCTGAATTAGACATCCCAAAATTCCCTGCTTGTTGTCTGCCTAATTATGGGAAGACTTGCTAGGTACAGTCCTGTGAGCTCCGTAGCTGCCCTTGATTGCAGTTTTGTGTGTGCTGTTAAGCCATATTCTAATAAAGAAACCAGAGAACGTGGAACTTAGTTTTGGGGTCCTGATACAAGTGTTCTGAGTTTACTCTGAAAGGCTATCTTTACACTGTGCTCTTGGCTATTGTAGCAATATGGTGCATTTTGAAAGGAATTCTTAATTCAATAATCAGTCACTTTCAAGAATAGGTATGCTAGGCTATATTTTCAGAAATAAGTATTTTCAAAGACAGTCTGAAGTTTTTTGTTAACAGAATATTATTTGATGGATTAATATGGAAGTTTTTGCGAAATGAACAATTCAAAATCCTTTTTTTCCTTTTTCCCCCCCCCCCCCCCCTGCCCCTAGACAATTGATTTAGAGGGATTCAAGCTGTTCATGAAGACTTTTCTGGAGGCAGAGTTACCAGATGATTTCATTGAGCATCTTTTTACATCATTTAGCAACAAAATCTCTCACTGCAGCCCATTAATAAAAAACAAACCCCAGCACCTTTCTGGAGGTAAGTAATAAAATCACAGTAGTATAAGAGTGAAGGTTCCCTGCCCCTGCTCTTTTATTTCTAATAGCTATAAATACATGGAATTCTAAACAGTATGTATTTCTTTTCTGTTCTGATATTTGTGGAATTGAAGAAACTAACTCAATCATGAACAAGAAATACTGTGAAAAGAAATGGAAATTAAAAGGTTTTGTCCTTGTAATTCACAATAATGATGCAGCTGAGACACCAAGTGGACAGTCTTTGTCATGTTAATGCTAATCAGATTGCTATGTTTACATGATCTGCCTGCCTACTCTACTGTATAAACAGTTAGAAACTTTCAGATGATCATGCTGCAGGCTCCTACTGGTGCTCTACAGTTTCTGTGCCCAGTTACTGCTGCTTCTCTTAGTTGTCTAGGTGTGATACTGCTATTAGTAATCACACATACTTATCAACTATTGATATTTTAAGTGTCCTATAAGTGTTAGAAGTATTTCTTTTCCCAATGTAAGGATCTTCTTTAATGCAGTTTGAAATTTTCATGCTAATTGAATATGTTTATTAAAAGTGATTTTGAGTTCAGAGGACATAACATGTTAAAATATTTCCATGTAAAATGCTGTTAAAAACTGTCAACTTACAGAATTTTATTAAACTTTTAAAGAAAATTTGCAGAAACTTAAGGTTACCTTCCTAACTTGAAATATTTGGTGTAGCACCTTACCAATTTGGGAACTCTATCAAAATCCAGTAGCTAAAAGCAGAAGCTAGATTCATTTAAAGAAATAAATTGCATGTTTTGAACAGCTGGGATAATCAAGCATTTAGAGCAAGTTAGCAAATGGTTTGATGGGTACTTAATTGCCTGAATTCTTTCTATGAAGATTAGGTGTCTTCAAATTGCAACTCATCCAGAAGTTGTGAATCTGGTATAAGTACTACTAGCTGAAATGTTAGTTTTTCTTGCAGATACCAGGCACTAGATTTCCATAGGTGCCTCAGTGTACAATATTAATTATAGGCTTTCAGATATCATGCATTGAGTCTGTCCTGTTTTTTTGTTTTTAGTGCATGCCGTTCTCAACTATGTTAAATAGATGGGTTTCAGTTATTTTTCTTTATTTATGTTTACAGTACCTGTTATTTCCACCTCTTAGCTTTATATTTCCTGGCAAAAAAACAACAAACAGAAAAACTAGACCAACAAAAAAACCCCATATTACGTTATCATCTTCTATTATATTTTAATGTATACATACAATGGTCATTAACTGTAACTAGACTGAAAAAACTTTTTTCTGCTAGCAAAGCTTGCTTACCACATCGAGGGTATGATACTTCATTTAATTTTTTTCTTCTTTTGAGTTGAATTCTTCAGATATCTTTTTTTTTATCCTTTCTAATCAGAACTGCCATGGACCCATCTTCTTCCACAAATATCTGCTGTGTGGACAGTAGATTTCCAACTGGTTGGACTTTTGTTAGTTATCTAGACTGGTTCCATGTGCAGAGCAGTAGGCTCAGCAGACTATGGTGTAATCAGTTGTGTGGAGTACTCAAAACTTTCTGTTGCTAATTACAACTCTGATAATGACTTACTCACTGGCTTGGGCAAGTCATTTAGACCAGTGATTCAGTCCCTTGCCCTTAAAGATCCTTTGCAACAAAATCTCTAAGGGCATATCTAAATGTATTCTGCATTGTATGCTGCTTTTATATGCTATTGTATTGCTGTATATTTTGGATGTCATAAATTTTCAGCATTGCATTTTTTTCCAACTATGAATATAGATTCTGTTGCCCGTAAACTCTCAGCAGCACAGTTTCATTTCCACTTTCATTAATTTAATTTTTCTCCAAAGTTTTCATCATGTTTTCATCGAGTAGCATCAGTAATAAAAATGCCCCGTACCAGCCACCAAAATCTGTAACCTTTTACACTTAACACGTTTTGCCTCATGACTCCAGCAGCAGCTGTCATTTATTTACTATGCTGTGTGTTTACATATGTTGTATGAGAGCTATTATTTAAAAAAAATCATCTTTTATCATTCTGGTGTTGTATTTCTATGGTTTTGAGACTTCATATATAGAAATGATAACAGCTGGTTTTAGGTCATTGCCAGATTTACAGCTAAATTCTGCCCAGTATAGGCCATACTCAGTTTTTTTCACTTTAACTATAATTATCTCTGATAGATTTTATTCTTATGTGTGGAATAGTAATAATATTAATAAGTAGTAGTAGGAGTAGTAATATTCATCATTATTATGGTGATTGTTATTATCGTCCTTGTTTAAACCATATGCGGTTTCTTACTCTAATGCTACTACCTAAAATTTCTTATCCTTCACTCACTTTCCTCAGTTTGTAGTTAATTTTAATCTTTTTCTGTTAGTAAGGACTTCAGAAATAATGTAACGTGAGACCAGATTAGTAGTCTTCCATATGTATTTAGTGTAATACCAGAAGGACTGATAAATTGTTTGATAAATTCCTATACCCAAAGCATGTTCAGAGAGACAATTCACTTCACATGCAAGAGTTATTTGTGCTTGAAAATATACGGTTCATATTGTAATTTAATTGCATGAGATTTAAACATCTTTACAATTTGTTGAATTTAAAGGGAAAAAGTGTGCATTGGTACATTTTGATGTGCAAGTGAAAATTACAGAATCCTTTGGTTTAGGATATCTAAAAATTTTAAATCTTACCAATAGTGAAAAAAACCTGACCATACTGGGAAATAAATTTGTCAGAAACATTTGACATTCTTCTGGAAAATGGAAAGTTACAGGAGAGCTAGACATGATTACAAGGAAAGTAGCAGGGTTCATAAATCTCGCTGGTGTGTGTCCATTTTTTACTTAGTGTCTCTTGGTCCACTCATGTCTGTTTATAAATTGTATTTTCAGTTAAGGTGTCTGAAGAGAGATGGAAACAGATGCCAGGTAAGCAGCAGCACTGTAAGTTGTCTATAAGTCAGCACAATGTAGCCACCCCTCTCCCACCTCTCACTAAGAAGTAATGCATTAACCTGTACCTTGCAGCTGATGATAAGCTAAAAGATACCTTAAAAGTTGTATGCCTTTTCATTTGGATTTAAGGATTATAAATTTTTGAGATTAGTTAGCCCAAGTTGTATGATAATTTTTATTCTGTGCATAAGATTCTCTTAAGACTGGAATGTGAATGATTTGTATAAATTATGTGAATAAAGTTAGCATCTTCATTGATTAATGTTATATGTCTTAATTTTAAAGGCACTTAACCAATATGCAAACTCATTTAGTAGAACATTGCCCTATTAAATCTTTTTTTCACAACTTTTTTTTTTTTTTTTTTTTTCTGGAGCACCTCCTGCCTCTCCTTCTTCACTGACCTTGGTGTATGCAGAATTCTTTCTCTCACATATTCTCACTCCTCTCTCTAGCTGTAGTTTTGCAGTTTTCTTTTTTCCCCTCTTCTTAAATATGTTATCCCAGAGGGAAGACTACACGCTTGGGTATTACCAGAGTTTTCTTTGACACTAAAACATCTTCAGTTAGCGTAGCTGGTGTCAATCTATAAGCTAGATGAAGCTTCTACAAGCACAAGGAAGTGGATGCAGTGTTGGGCAGGGATTTTTTTAATACTTAAATTAACATGTAATGTAGTAGAATAAAAATATTCACCAATCTTTTTGTAGTCAAATGACATCATATCAACACAAATGAAAAGAAGAGTTATGCCATTCCCATAATTTTTTTCAATAGTTTGTTATTTCAAATTTTAAAACCTCACTATAATTTTAATTCTGCATTTGCATAAACCTTTTTAATAAACTATGAACATGAATTTTTTAACATTTCACATTTACATTTTTATTAAGAAGTCATCTGAGATTCACATAAAACAAAGATGCATGGATGCAAGACTTAAGTTCTCATTTTTTGCTTATATCATATGTTAAGAATAACAAAGGCTATGTATTATTTCCAGGTCTGAGACTTAACAAAGGTACCTCTACAGCCCGACCTCCTACTCCTGCCAACTTACATTTACCAGACATGATCCAGCTGAAAGATATTGTTTGCTATTTGTCACTGCTAGAAAGAGGAAGACCTGAAGACAAGCTAGAATGTATGTTCTTTTTTTTAAAGTTAATTTTATATATTTATTTCAGTAAGTCATCAAAAATTCTGTTTCTAAATTTTCTGAGTTTAAGACTCAGTTTTGTGTATCTGCATTATAAAACTATGATTCTAGATGACCATTATTGGAGAAATGATCTTTTATTTTTGCTAATAATATTAATTTGATGAGATTTTAACTAAATTCTATCTAGGACACGCTAAGATGAGGAGTAAGGATCATACATTCTGCAATTAATGTAATTTCTATACTGTTGTCTCTTGATTAGTATCAGATCTGAGGAAAACAAATGAAATATACTGAGGATGCCTAGAGATATGGAAGTGGTGAACAATCTGTAGAAAACAAGCTAATTCAAACAAAGAATAACTGTTAATATAGGCGGTGGGCTCTATAATATTAGTGAATACAGAAAAGTCAAGAATGATCCAAGTCTGCACCATTGTTGGGAATGAGTGTTTGACACTGGAAGTTAGAAATTACTTGATTTTTTAATTAGGGCCCTGATTCATTGAAGACTTGTTCAAAAAAATAACTGAGAGTTTAATGTGCGAATTGGAGAAAAAAAGAGAAAGAAACCATGTGTTTCCCCATTATGGAATTTTAGAAGCCAGTTTTCCAGATAGATAAACTGTCAAACCAGTCATAATGTCCTTACTGAGACCAAATGTGCTTCAATATACATAGCTGGTTTGTCTATAAAAGAACTGTGGGATCAGGCTGTAATACTGTAAATATTCAATATGATAGGAAATGCAAACAGTAGGCTTTTTCTGGCAGAATGAGGATTCCATTACCAGGCTACGTGACTGCATGTTGTTGAAATATCTTGACGTTTCTTACCTGTAGTTAGCTTACAATGACAACTTTGTACTGTAAAATCACAGATACTTTTTGCCTCAGCAAAGATCATAAGGAGTCATCCCCAGATTTGGTAATATCGGTTTGGTATCATATGATTAGTATATGAGGATGTATGTATGAATGTACATTCATAACACAAGCACAGGAAAACTAAGATCCTAGGACTGAATCCAGCTTACAATATAATAACTGTTTCATTGTTACAAGTTATGTAAGCTTTATCAGATCTCTGAAGAGCTCTATGCACAAACCATAGCAAGAAATGGAGATCAGGTACCTCCCCCGGTGTCAGGAATTGGTACAAAGAAAAGGGGGAGAGACAGGAGCAGATGATTATTTTAGTGTATGGGATGTTCCATGAACTTTCTGCAGTAGGAACTGCATAGGCAAAAGACTATGAATGATCTGTATGATTTAGGAGTGAGAGAGCCCGATCTAATAATTGTATGGTACTGACATGTTTTGTATAGTCAAGATCATTTGCCTTTACTACATATAATTAAGGTCATGGTTATTATAAAGGTTTATTTTCTACTTTGTCATACAGCATTGAAATATACCATGCATTGTCACTTTTTAGTATCTAAATTTTGGCTTACACTGTACCATTAATATGCAGAGTTGCCTGTTGATTTTAGTTGAATTGTCCTTATAAATTAATGGTATAATTTAACCCTTTGTCTGAAATAATTCTATAGCAGTACATCTCGTGGCTGTAAGGTAAATAATAAATTAATAGCAGTGGAGTGAAAAAAGAAAGAATGGCTTATTCCAGAGTTGCCAACATTAATAGTACTAATCTTAAGGTCTTGGGTTTTTTTTTTTGACAAAAAATGGAAACACTCTGAATCATAGCTGAGTGTTTGGAAACTGGATTCATGACAAGGAGAACATGGAAGAGGTGCTTTCAAATAAAATCTGACATAAGCTGGAGGATTTTTTTAAGATAAAATACACTTTTTTTAAAGAGTGTTTAGCTATTGGATCTATATGATCTCTGCATTTTCATAGATTTAAAAATATATTCCAGCAGATAAATGGATTCTCTAACCTATTAACAGTGTATTTCTAGAGGTCTTAAGCACTGCAAACCTAACCTGTTTGACATGGTCAGCAAATCTATTATTCATAAACTATACGTGGTCTGAATACAAAGAATATTTACAATGTATACAAACAGAGAAGGACTGGTGGGAGATGTAGTGGTCGGAGGTCATCTTGGGCTTTGCGACCATGAAATGAGAGAATTCTCAATTCTTGGTGAAGTAAGGAGTGGGGTCAGCAAAACCACTACCATGGACTTCTAGAGGGCAGACTTTGGCCTGTTCAGGACGCTGGTTGAGAGAGTCCCTTGGGAGACAGTCCTGAAGGGCAAAGGGGTCCAGAAAGGCTCAACATTCTTCGAAAAGGAAGTCTTAAAGGCACTGGAGCAGGTGATCCCCATGTGCCATAAGAAGAACTGGCAGGGAAGACAACAAACCTGGCTGAACAGGGAGCTTTTGCTGGGACTCAGGCAAAAAAGGAGAGTTTATCACCTTTGGAAGAAGGGGCAGGCAACTCAAGAAGAGTGCAGGGATCTTGTTAGGTCATGCAGAGGGAAAATTAGAAAGGCAAAAACCCAGCTAGAACTCAGTCTGGTTACAGTCATAAGGGATAACAAAAAATGTTTTTACAAATACATTAATAGCAAAAAGAGAGCCAAGGAGAATCTCCATCCTTCACTGGAAGGGGCAGGGGGGGGAAATTGTCACCAAGGATGAGGAAAAGGCATAGGTACTTAATGTCCTCTTTGCTTCAGTCTTTAATAGTCAGACCAATTATCTCCAGGGTATTCACAGAAATCACAGAAACACTAGGTTGGAAAGGACCTTCAAGATCATCAAGTCCAACCATTAATCCAGCACCACCATGTCCCCTAGACCATGTCCT
>NW_010525622.1:24598-31710 GCF_000687285.1 Phaethon lepturus | reverse complement strand
GATGGCCAAGCCAAGAGAGTTGTGGTGAATGGAGTTGAATCCAGTTGGCAGCAGGTCACAAGTGGTGTTCCCCAGGGCTCAGTCTTGAGGCCAGTCTTGTATAATATCTTTATCAATGATCTGGATGAGGAGATCGAGTGCTCCCCCAGTAAGTTTGCAGTTGACATCAAGCTGGATGGGAGTGTTGATCTGCAGGAGGGTAGGAGGGCTCTACAGAGCTGGACAGGCTGGATCGATGGGCCAAGGTCAACTGTATGAGGTTTAGTAAGGCCAAATGCCAGGTCCTGAGGAAGATTGTCCATTTGACCCATTTTGGCAGAAAGATACATTCACAACAATCCCATGCAACTCTACAGACTTGGGGAAGAGTGGCTGGAGAACTGCCCAGCGGAAAAGGACCTGGGGGTGCTGGTTGACAGCTGGCTGAATATGAGTCAGCAATGTGCCCAGGTGGCCAAGAAGGCCAACAGTGTCCTGGCCTGTATCAGAAATAATGTGGCCATCAGGAGTAGGGAAGTGATTGTGCCCCTGTACTCGGCACTGGTGAGGCCGCACCTTGAATACTATGTTCAGTTTTGGGCCCCTCACTACAAGAAAGGAATTGACGTGCGAGAGCATGTCCAGAGAAGGGCAAGAAAGGTGGTGAAGGGTCTGGAGAACAAGTCTTATGTGGAGCGGCTGAGGGAACTGGGGTTGTTTAGTCTGAAGAAGAGGAGGCTGAGGAGAGACTATCGTGGTCTCTATAACTGCCTGAAAGGAGGTTGTAGTGAAGAGGGTGTTGGTCTCTTCTCTCGAGTAACAAGTGATAGGAAGAGAGGAAATGGCCTCAAGTTGCACCAGAGGAAGTTTAGATTGGATACTGGGAAAAATTTCTTCACCGAGAGAGTGGTCAGGCATTGGAACAGGCTGCCCAGGGAGGTGGTGGAGTCACCATCACTGGAAGTGTTCAAAAAACATATAGATGTGGCACTTGGGACATGGTTTAGTGGGCATAGTGGTGTAGGGTTGACAGTTGGACTTCATGATCTTAGAGGTCTTTTCCAACCTTAATGATTCTATGATTCTGTGATTCTAATATCCCAAACTTTCCTAGCAGAGATATATTGGAAGAATTTAAGTTCTCTTTTTAAGGTCATATTGCAGATACTTCAAGGTACATCTATATTTTTAAGTACCTTCATGCGCTGTGGCTCAACCTGTAGACTTGATCCATAGAAACCTTCTTCTGCTCTCCATGTTGTTTTCACATGTACCAAGGTTTGCTTGCTTTTGTCCACACTATAATTCTTGAAAGTGTAAGAAAGACCCCTTGTAAATATGAAGGGTACTTCCTAACAACTGAACAGTGGTGTTTTGTAGCTTAACTTTTCTTCCTTTAATGACACCAACAGCCCAAGTTATTTTAGCTCACAATTACACAAGGCTTTATTAGCACAACCCCTTCCTCAATTTGTATGGGTTTTTTTTATCAGTATAACCATGGATGCCAGACATGTATCTCTTGTGAAACTGTTCAGAGAAATGCCAGGAGGCAGTATGAAGTGCATTATACATAAATGGTGTGGAGGAAGCATATGACCTCCACAGGTACCATAGATTTACAAACATAATATGCTTACAAGTGCTCAGACTTCTCTCCAATGCTATGAACAGAGCTGTTTTTGTTTTTTTTTTTTTCCAGTTTCTCTTATCAGGAGTCTCTCCAGGTTATTCTGTTTCTGTTCTTTCCATACCAATAGAAGCTTCAAGAATGACACACTGTTCTTTCGTATTTTTGCAGTAACATGATTAGTTATAGTCTGTCTTTTTGCTACGTTCTACAGTTCTTGGACACTGAGGGGAGTGGGAGTGTCAAGCCCTAGAGTGTTCAAAGTACATGTGCTGGTGAAAATAGAAAGTACATTCAGCACTTGTTTGTGCTTGTGTTTTTGAGGATGAATTCCCCAATTTCTTCTCAAAAGGACGTAATTTTGAGCTCTTGGAATTTCTGGGATGCCACCTTTTATCATATACAAGATTAGAAGTGCAGAGGTTGCAGGTAAAAGTATAGCAGTGCAGCAACTTATCTCACCTTGGTAATTTTTTTTAAATACATTTTTAATTATTTACAAAAGGTATGCAGTCTAGTAGTAGAAACTGAGTGGCCAGTCAGTGTTACCAAGTAAGGGGATAGGAAAAGAAATATAAAGATTGACTTGGGCTCTGTAGTTTGCATCAGAACTTTTCTTCAGCTGTTTCTATAATTTTGTTGTTGTTTTTTCTCCTACAGTGCCTAAATCAGCAAGAACATGAATATTTAGCAGGGTATGAATAGAAAAGAGATTGCATGCCACACCAGTAGCATAGTTTTTCTGAGTCTAGCCAAGAGCACAGATTGAGCCTTTTCCTACCCAATACATATGTAATCGGAGAGACTTTGTTTGCTACAAAGGTGACACAGTTATAATTATGTTAATGTCTGTTTTTAAATGACTGATTAGAATTACTGATTCATGTTAAAGGAAAAAAAACTTGTAAGTACTACTTCTCTGGAGTGGATAAAGATCAGGGAGATGCATAAACTTGTTTTTCATGATAACTGTGGAACATTCTGTCAACCAGGGTATTACAATCACAGAGGAGGAGGAAGGAGAACCAAATTATTTGAACTTTGTCACTGAGTGATTCAGTGATTCATCCCTATGGAAACTGCGAATGCTTAATGGTACCTTTGCCAGATATTAGCTGTTGTGCTCTAGGCAGCTTTGGTAGAAGGCGGACTAGCAGGGACAGTACCCATCTCTGGTGGCTTTTAACATTAACTGTTGTTTTTGCACGGAAACATTTCTGCTATGTAGTTCACAGGCAAAGAAAGATATTTTTATAGGTTTTCTTATCCTATAAGTAATGAATAATGAACCTTTGTAGCTTGAAACAATGTACTACAGTAAATATCTTCAATCTCCTATTACTGCTCTTAAGAGCAGTGTGATATAGTGGAAAAAACTGCTGAAGTGGTAGACAGGTAGAGTACTTACCTTTTTTCCCCACAGTTAGGTGATCAACCTGGGAATAAGATGGGATAAAAAGGAAGCAAACCAATCCATATAACAGTTAAATATGTTTTGCTGTAAGTAAAAAATACTGTAATTCTTTCTGATCTTTATTTTCTAATTGCTAAGAATTTCCTCTCACTTCTAATTATATTGTTCCCTGAAAACTGCAATAAGCTTTGCTTGCAGAATTTATTGGATTGCAAGAGCATTTGCTGTGGATCCGATGTGGTGGGATTGTTCACTGTTGAATATGTCATATGTTATGTTTCCAAAGACACCTGATAAAACAGTTTTCAAGCAGATTGCTTGGTTTTTGCTACCAGTCAAGGCATTACAGTATCCTGGAACTACCTGTACATGGGCTCTCTTCTTGCTCTTTAGAAAATAGAGCTAGGGGGAAAAAAATG
Source organism: Phaethon lepturus (assembly GCF_000687285.1). NCBI lineage: Eukaryota > Metazoa > Chordata > Aves > Phaethontiformes > Phaethontidae > Phaethon > Phaethon lepturus. Next base: position 28,268 of record NW_010525622.1, on the reverse strand, counting down.
AGAACTTTTGAAAGGAATGATGTTTAGATTTCAGAGCTCTGACAAACTGTCCCAAAAAGCAGGAACAGAGAGCGAGGTATTCGTAGGCTTCGGTTTTTCATCTTTAGCCTTTTAACAGTACTCCTACCAAAGCTCTGGGCTTCCTTCTTCTCTGCAATCTGATGCCGTATATGACCAGCTGAGTAAGCTGCTTTGAAATATCTTGGTGATGGTGGACATACCCACTCTTGTGGCTGGAATCAAGTAATGATACAAACTTGAAAGTATATATTCTTTCTGAATGTTGTCAAAATGCAACTATTCTTGTCTGGGTAGCTCCCCAAAATGTTGGCAATACATTTTCAGATTGATGAAGCAAGTCTCGTCCTGGGAGGAATCATGCTGGTAGTCTGTGAGGAATGTTTATTGTTGGATTTGGCTGATTAGATATTTCAAATATAAATCCTTTGTTTCATTTAGTTGGTCAGACAGCATTTCTAAAGCAATATTACTATTGAATAGTGATAGCTGCAACCAAGAGAGTAGGATAGCATTTTTAGCAGACTTACCAACATTTACGTGACCAATTCTGTGTTATCCTATGTTCGGCAAGGTGACAGAGAAGGGAGAAGAGCCTTTTGGTGCTACTCACCATGAATACAGATCACCTCTAGGAGGAACCAGAATTAAGTTCGCAGACCGAATTAGCTGTTGGAGTGATTATGTGGAAAAGGTGGAATTGCACTGTCCTGCTAACATGCCTCGTTGGAGGCACTGTGGCAGGGTAGCTGCTGAGTGAACGTCTTGCACAACATGAAGTGCTGGTGGGTCTGCAGTCCATGTGATTGTTAAAGGAAATTGTTAATGTTTGGCCTTTCTCCTTTCTTTGAAACTCAGATTTGGTTGTTCTGTTTTTTGGTTTTTTTTTTTTTTGGTGGTTTGTTTTTTTTTTTTTAGTGAAATAATGTTGTCACTATGTTTTCTAACAGAGTTTCCTTCTAATTTTCTTTTTAGTTATGTTTCGCTTATATGATACAGATGGGAATGGATACCTGGATAGTTCGGTAATGTTATTTATGTACTTTAACGCATTGTAAGAGTGTGTCATAATGGTATGCCTATACAAAACTATATAATCCAAATCATTTATATTTATCCTGAATTAATAGAAGCAGTATAAACTGTAGTCAATAAAAGGTCACCCATTCTGAAAGTATCTCTTGAGTTGAGTTTTCTTTTCATTTAAGCTGCTGCATCTACAACTATATAAATTATCAAATGCTGACACTGCTATTGTGGAGTCCTATTCTACAGTCTTCTGATTTTTAATCATATTACTGTAGAAGACACATTAATATGATTCCTAAAATTCTAGTACGCTGCTGGAAGATGTGTATGAAAGCACCATTTGTAAAGACTTCATTAAAAGGGGAAAGTGTGAGAGTCACGCAGTGCATATATGTGGAGAGATTTCAGAACTTCCATGTTGTTATTAAGAACAACAATATTAATGACAAAGTTTTGAGGAGTAACCCCACCAACTGTTTGAAGGAAAAACATAGACATAGCAATCATTTAAAAAATACAACTTTTTTTTCTTATAAATATTAGCTAACAGAAATAAGTATTTTATTGGCAGCTTTCTTTTTTCTTTTTCTTTTTTTTTTTTCCATTCTTCTTTTGTATGTCCCTGAAGTAAGACAGCATAGAGTGGATTGGTAAAGAAGAAGTGATTTGCATAAGTGATTGGGAAATAGAGAAGCTAAGTTACATAGAGGTATAAAGTTAATACTGTATCATGTTTTTAGGCTATACAAAATATTAATTAGATAATTAGTACGTAATAAATACACATGAGGATTCAGAATGGTTCTAGATAACCATCTGAGTATGTTTACAAACCAAATTGTATATATGAGTATGGAAAAAGCACTAGTGATATGTGGCCCATGGAAATTACAACACTGTAATGGTAAGAAAATATCTCTGTATTAGTTTATACCATCTACTGTATGCCTTATTTCCATTAGAAAGTTGTGAATTATACAATTCCTGTCAAAAAAATAGTTTGTTAGGGTGCTAGAATTTAAAGGACCTTACATCATTATATCACAGGATGGACTTCAGATCATGAAACTAATGGTCGAATTAACAACTACGAAGGACGAATCTGTTACTACTTTCAACCCAGAGGCTGTCCCTTGATTGTAGGGTTGCATTTTACCTCCCTGTGTGCTTTGCAGTCCATGCCTGATGTTTTGCTAGTGAAACGGATTCACCTAAGAGCAGGCAACTTCCAGTGTAAAGGGCATTTCATTAGGAACATTGATGAAAAATTGTCACTAAATGCAATATACTTGAATTATAACTTGTGGCATTATTTGTCCTTATAATATTGCATTAAATATTATCATTCTTTTTCTTTCATTTGTAGGAGCTGGAAAATATCATTGCTCAAATGATGCATGTTGCAGAATACCTTGAATGGGATGTTACTGAACTGAGTCCAGTAAGCGTCCATTTCATCAAAAGTTTTTATTGTTGGTAGAGATGGCGTTTAATCATTTTATGATACTTCATGTCAATGTGTGATTATATATATATGAGTAAGATAGAAATATTAATAGTCTGTGCTCCACTATGATACTGTCAATTAGCGCTTTTATGAGTATTAATCTGATCTGTGACATATTCTTGCTAGAGTTTAAGGCTTTTCTTCAATGCATGTAGTAATTAGAGTTTATAACACAACTGGTTTGTCTCTGAAAATTTCTTGGAAGTAACTACCTCTTATTTTTATTGGACATAGTAAGTACACAAGGGGACACAACTTGGTTTGGAAACTTTAGGTGATAATAAAATGTAAATAGGAATATGACAGTTCATTATTTTATGAACTGTCAGTACTCATTTTAGTACAGGTGCCATACAAATAATATTTTCCATACTTTTTGCATGTGGATGAGGGAATTGGAGATTTGCACATGCCTTCTTGCTATATTAGAATATGGAATTTATGAGATTTTCATTAAACTGTGTAGATCCTTCATGAAATGATGGAAGAAATTGACTATGATCACGATGGCACTGTTTCTCTAGAAGAGTGGATCCAAGGAGGAATGACAACAATCCCACTCTTAGTTCTCCTTGGGTTAGAGAATGTAAGTATTAACATAAGAGTGTCAAGTTTCTGCTTGCATGTCAGCTGTGGTCCTCAGGTTAGCTTCTCTGTGGCCTGTGTAAAGAATGGCTTTTCTTTCCTTTGCTATGGCTGAATGACTGGCAAAGAACAGAAATATGTCTTCAAAGTCAGAGGTACATTAGCATGTTTGAAGCAATACCAAATGAGCCATCTCTGGAGCTGGAAGCTGTAAAAAGCTAATTAATTTGTCTTATTAACAGCATATTGTTAATTCCTAGCTGCAGTAGTATCCATTAAGAAGGTTTTACTGCCCATGTGTATATTACAGCTGTCTTGGAGCAGTGTCTAGGCTTCTCAGCATGGTGCTGTGTTGTGTGACCTAACAATATGGAGTCATAGTACAATCTAGGTTGGAAGGAACTTCTAGGCTTGACCTGGTCGAGCCTCTTATTAAAGGCAGGGCCGCAGATTGAATTATCCAGGGCCCTGTCAAACCCAGTCCTGAATAATTCCAGTGAGCTAGATTCTACCAGTTCTGCGGGCAACCTC